>NC_084535.1:26734916-26972416 GCF_024500275.1 Phycodurus eques
TCAGACCAGAGAATCTTACTTCTCACTATCAAACTCCATGCAGGCTTTCATGTATGTGTCTTGCACTGAGGAGAGGCTTCCGTCGGGCCACTCTGCCATAAAGCCCCGACTGGTGGAGGACTACAGTGATGGTTGACTTTCTAGAACTTTCTCCCATCTCCCGACTGCATCTCTGGAGCTCAGCCACAGTGATCTTTGGGTTCTTCTTTACCTCTCTTACCAAGGCTCTTCTCCCCGATTGCTCAGTTTAACCGGACGGAATGAATACAGTATGCCACTCTCACTCTCTTGAGAATGTTCCATGCTGTGCATTTGACTGGTGGCTAAATTTGGTACAGGATGTATGGTCATAATGTATGATGCCTGAAAAATATGTCAGCATATATTTGCTTGCATTGCTACTGTACCAATGAAAGGTTACAACCAATAGCCTCTTTCATTCACACACTGAAAATAAATGTGTAAAATGCAAAAAGCCTTCATTTAATTCCAGCCTCGTCACAAACAGTAGTATTATTCCAACCTGTGTCATTTAACATGGACATAGAACAAATCCCTAAAGCATCCCTGCTGCGCAGTTGCGAGAACTTTATAGTTTTTACCAATGGAACGGTGGGTTTGTATTCACTGTTGTGTGTCCATCTGTGTTTTCATTGCTCCAGCCATTATCCATGTCGCTGTGGTCACATCCTTGGGAACCACAGCAAACACAGGTTTCCTCCATTTGTCCCGCTCCATCATCACCCGCGTCTTCTCTCAGTAAAAAACCATGTTGATCCCACAGTTCGTGGCCATCAAACACTTCAATCCCAGAGTCCCCTGTGAAGTGGCGGTACCTGCCCTGCATTGAATCCTTGTTGCTGTTGGCGCTTTGACCGTGGGGCTGCAGGATGTCTGGTGTGGCTGTGCAAACTGCATCACTCGGGATCGATATCGCTGCATTGTGGCAAGATTCATCAAGTGTGTCTGTGGGTGAAGGTGTTGCCACGACAGGTGTGTAAGGAGGAGGGGGAGTAGCTGGACAGTCGACGACTTCGTCATAGGCCGGCAGCAGGTAGGACGGTAAGATTCCTGAAAAAATGAAAATAAATAATTATTCACAGCCATCAAATAAAACAGCGCCTTTTACGGTATTTTTGAGCCAGCGTAGAAAAATGTGCTTTACAAAGTCCAACTTGTCTGTCTTGGCTTTTACTAATGACAATTTGGCGTTTTTTTTTTTTTTTTTTGACACTTTCATTTATACTCTTCCAATTTTACAAAACGCAAACAACTAGTATCACTAATTTATAAATCTTATATAACCCAGATACATGGCAAGGCATGGGCCAGTATTAGATCTGATGGTATGACCTTCAGCAAAAATATTAGTTTTACAGTATTGCGGAATCGCAAGTTCAGCTTTAAAATGTATTTTAAAATGCTTGGCTAATTAACAAATACAACTTTTTTCTATTGAACAAAATCAATTTTATATTTAAAACAACAACAAAAAATTTCAATTAGTGAACATGTATCATGTGAAGCCAAAATAAAATATTAAAAAAATAACTGAATCGTTATAAATAAAATCAAAGTAAATTGTACCTTAATTGGGCAAATGCCTGAAGCTTTATAATAAAGACTTCAGTCAATTTTGAATATATGCAGTAAATGAGTATAAATTTACATCGCAACAATAATCACAACATAAATGGTATATTTTTGTCTGTTTTAAAAAAAATAATTATTGAGTGCTGTAACCTAAAAGGGGAAGTAAACCCACAAAGTTATTTTATTTTATTTTTTTGCAAGAATGTTGCATGTGCCACCACTTAACAGAACACGGGCTTTCGCTCGGTGTTCCCATTTTAGGCAATACTACCCCCTGCTGGCGACCGAAAGGAATGGCGTATATATATATATATATATATATATATATATATATATATTATTTTTTAATATTTTTTTTTTTACTCCTCCCCCATCAAGACAAAGCAAGAAACTATGCTGATTAGTTAAGGGCTTGTACCATCAAGCGTTATAAGCCCTACTATAGTTCTGTGACAGAAGTCAAGTGAAATAGATATTTCGGAACACATTATACATGTTGGAAAATAAATTGTGGAAAACATACAAAGACAGAACTATCGAATCGTGTATTGTGGGGATAAACAAAACCAAATAAACAACAATTAAGCATGAGAGGGAGTGATGTTGTACTCACCAACCTTTTCGAAACGGAGAGCTCAAATTCTGTACGGTTTATATCATACACTCAGTACCAACATATAGAATTTAAGGATAGAAGTCCAGCTCTCATAAATGACAATAAAATGCATGTTAGTAGTAGTAAAAAAAAAACAAAAAAAAAACAAAGGGTGGGGGGATATTCAACAAAATATCTAGAGATTAATAGATTCTAAAAAGATTTGATAGTGACGGCCTTAATGTCATGTAACATGTTATCCATACTATGGCTGCAAATAATGATTATTTCCGTAATGGGTTAAACTGCCCCCCCCACCAAATTGATTTCTCAACAGCTACTGGTTTGATCCGTAAAATGTCAGAAAACAAGCAAAAACATTGATAATTGTTTTCCCAAGTAGAAGCTACAGAGCCCTTAAGGTGACATTAAAGAGAAAAAAACTTGGCTATAAACAACAATAAAATAAACATTGCGTACTGAGGCAACCATTGCGTTCATCTTGCCTTCCTCTTTTCAATGGTTTTTGGATTTCTTTTGTTCCGACAAAACATTCCTCCACCACCTGGAAACCTTGGAGAGAAAGCTCGCGTGCCAAAAACAAACAAACAAACAAGACAAAACACACCTGAGAGTCAACCTCGGATGCAAAGATGAAAGCAATAACTCCGGCAAGCCTAAACATCAGGAACCACATCCCAACCAGAAATCCAGAAAACATAAGCACAGAAGGCTCTCCTCAGAGAGTGAACAAGGACGACAGCAAACAAAATCAGCGGCATTAAACACAGAAATAAAGGAGCAATGGGCTGCATTTGGAAGACAACAAGCACTGGACTACAAAACAACCACAAATAGAAAAACTGCACAAACTCTGTGAAAAGAAAAAATGGAGTATAAATGACAAATGGGGATGCAACTTGTCAAAACACGCTCATGGACACAGAAAAAGCAGTCTCATCAAGAGGACTGAACATTGCTATTACACTCAGAACCATACCGTGCAAAGAATACATACAGTGGGTACGGAAAGTATTCAGACCCCCTTAAATTTTGGTATATTGCAGCCATTTGCTAAAATCATGTAAGTTCATTTTCCCCCTCATTAATTCATTCCCTGCCAATGCCATCTAAAGACGTCGATGGTGTTTTTTAACGGGGATGGGTGGGGGATGGTCTTGTGCAGTTTATGTGTGATCGTAAAGTCTCTGGACAACTGCAATGAGGAATGGCACCCTGTAGACGGCAACAATGCCTTGAGGTGAACGTCCCTCCCTCAGAGGAAGAAGGAGGGGGTGGGGTGCAAGAGACAATGAGAAGACAATGTATTGTGCAAACATAATGGCGGAAAAGAGAGAAGACAAAATTAAAAAAAATCTAAAACAAAGCTTTCGGTACTAGACGTTTATTGCGCCAAGGAAAGAAAGATATTCCTGCGACCGACAGGAATGACGCCTTAGATCATGCGTGGCAATAAAGGATGATGCTCCGAGCCGATCGCTTTCTTCCAAATGCTGGCCCATACATATGGCGAGATGCTCTCCGCCGCTTGCCTGCTGATCATCTGCCGACCAGGATTTGAAGAAAATGGGATCGTCTAATTCTGGATAACTGCGATGAAGATTGGCACCCTGTAGAGGGCAACATTGCCTTAAGGTGAATGTCCCTCCCTCAGAGGAAGAAGAGGAAGAAGAAGGAGGGGGCAGGCCGGCGGGGTACAAGGGACAATGAGAAAAGACAAACATAATGGCGGAAAAGAGAGAAGACAAAATGAAAAAAATCTAAAAAAAATACAAAATAAAAACGCTTTTTGGTACAACAAATGTACTGCGCCAAGGCAAGAAAAATATTCCTGCGACCGACAGGACTGATGCCTTTGATCATGCGGGGGAAAAAAGGATGACGCTCCGAGCCGATCGCTTTGTTCCAAAGCTATCGCGCAAAACGTCGGCCCATACATGGCCAACCTAAAAAGATTAACCTAAGAGAAAAGCAATTGACTCATCCAGGAGGCCACAAAGGAACTCAGGACAACTTCTAAAGAACTGCAGGCCTGTTCATGACACAACAATAAGGAAGATACTGGGGGAAAAAATGGCACCCATGGCAGAGTTCCACGGCGAAAACCACTGCTGACCAAAAAGAACATAAAGGCTCGTCTGTCTTTTACAAAAAAAAAAAAAAAAAAAAAAAAAACATGAAAATGATTCCCAAGACTTTTGGGAGAATATTATATGAACTGACGAGATGCAAATTGAGTTTTTCGGAAGGTGTGTGTCTCGTTACATCGAACGTAAATGTAGCACAGCATTTCAGAAAAAGAACATCCTACCAACGGTCAAACATGGTGGTGGTAGTGTGTTCGTTTTGGGCTCCTTTGTTCCTTCAGGACCTGGACAACTTGCTGTGGTTAATGGAACCATGAATTCTGCTCTTTAACAGTAAATCCTGAAGGAGAATGTTCAGCCATCAGTTTGTGACCTCAAGCTGAAGCGCACTTGGGTTCTGCAGCAGGATAATGATCCATAACACACCGGCTAGTCAACTCTGAATACAATCGGGCGTATACATGATTTGCACTACATTTCATCGAAACGGGCGTGAGACATCGCACGTCGTCGTTGAACGTCACGTCATTCATCAAGATGTGGCCCTTTGTCTATTCAGCAGACTGGTTGGGATTGTTTTTATACGTTGATTTAAAATCAAGCTTTATAATAACAACTTAATAATAAGTAGTTAAAAACAAGATCTTTGTCACATATGAGCTTCCGTCGGGAGTAGCCATATTTGCGGCATGTGTAAAGGTTGACATCACCGTGCATTCACGTCGAGTCGAAGCATGCGCAGAGTTTTTCCCGGCTCTATTCCAAAATTTACTTCTGATCGGGTTGGCAAAAGGATTATTATTCCACCCCTGTGAAACCGAATGATTAAAATTTGGATGTGGCCTGTTTATTCCTATGGAGCATTTTCATTCGGTTTGGGCTTCTAAACCGATTATTATCGGAATAGAAGGCTCCATGTAAACCAGGCTAGTCTTGCAGCTTTTTATTCTTTATTTCAGTCCCATGGGGATTCATATCACAGAGTAAAGAAAAACAATTTAATAGAGAAACAAGAAAGGAAATTATAACAACAACAATATTAACAACAACAACAATAATAATGATTTAAAAGTAAAAAATAAAATAAATACAAAATAAGGATTTTTTTTATGATTTCAGAGGCATGATTTCCTTTATCGTGATAATTTTGGGGAAAATATATCCCAAATATATAATAAAGCCTAATGACCATAATTCATTTTTATCCAATTCCCTTACAAGAAACAAGAATTTCAGAAATTTCACCTGCACTGTCCAGTATGCAGGTATTTATTTCAGTCACACTGGATGGATTTTTGGCTAGAAAGTTACCAAATTGATTTCCAGCCACTGAATTGTTTCGGATCGCATCGTTCTAAGTGAACCAATATCGAATCGGCAACCATACGAATCGATACGAATGATACGAATCGAATCGTCACTAAAATGAAGCGTTACACCCCTAATCTCAACACAATAGACAGTACTGGTAACTTCAAATTCACACGAAGAGGGAACTAACAGGACCATATAGTTCCTTGACTTAAACATACACCACAATGAAGATGGCAACACAAAAATAATAATTAAGGGAAACCCACACATACTGACCAATACCTCCTCTGATCATCAGAACATCCTACAGCACACAAACTGCGTCATAACAGACAATAAGGACAGACAGGAGGAGGAAAACCATCTACATCACGCTCTCATACTCTGCCAGTATCCAAAATGGGCC
Source organism: Phycodurus eques (assembly GCF_024500275.1). NCBI lineage: Eukaryota > Metazoa > Chordata > Actinopteri > Syngnathiformes > Syngnathidae > Phycodurus > Phycodurus eques. Next base: position 26,740,933 of record NC_084535.1, read on the forward strand.
ATAAACAAAGAAAAGCAGCAAGCCAGACGACATGAACAGAAGAAAAAGGAAAATGAAACACAAACAGGAAATGGACACCAAAAACAAGGACGAGTAACAGTCCATACATCACAGGAATAAGAGAACCCATACGACGCGTCATGAGAAAACATCAAATAAATACGGTAATGAAACAATACCAAAAACTCCGATAACAACTTGTATAACACATTTAAAACAGCATAACACCTACATGAGTATTCGTGCAGTAGTGCGCTATTTTCAGCGGCATTTAAACAGCCTCTCTCCCATCCGTGCTCTTCAAATAAAGCTTAAAGGACCTCTCTAATACTGTGAACATTGGCACTTATTCCATAGTTCTGGACTAATAAACAATGTCTGCAGAAAAAAATCCCCCCAAAATAAGACTAGTAAATTTAGGATAGATTTCTGATGATAATATTTGATTTTGAGCCATATTTTGGCCCATCCACATGTAGGTCCAAACCCGTGTGAGCCTGCTGACATCAGCGATGGAAAATGAGGACGTTTCCTTATCAAACGAGCACGTGTTTTGCGGTGGACTTATATTGAAAGTCTGTATGAGGCCTGTCATGACTCATCGTTTGATAAATAAAATGGACACTGTATTTTCCCGGACTCGATAAATTGTCAATGTTGTGGTGAGCCGCCGTGCGGATCATCGGCAGTTAGACGGCTGTGTCATTAGCGGCTAATTATTAGCCACTAGTGGGCTCATGGAACGTCGGGCTAACCCTAACATTCTTGCCAGTGTTGGCTCCGTCCAATACTCCACAGCCTTGCTCCATGTGCAACGCATAGATTCACAGAACAGACATTTAAGGGAACGTTAACCGTTCGTATTCGCTGGCCCGCAAGCTAGCCTGCGAGCTAAGGAGCTAGCGGGTTAAGGAGCTAAACAGCTTGCTCCACTGCAGCGATGTCGTTTGAAACATCAGCGCTTCGCTCCGAGTTGTTGTGTGTTAGTCCCCAATTAACAAACACGGGAAGGTTAGGTGTTTGTTGTGTTTGCTAGCCCGCAAGCTGACGAGCTAGAGAGTTAAGGAGCTACAGTGGTGGGAAAGTGTTTTTCCACGTTTGTCCTATCATCAACCAAATATAAATATTAGTCAAAGTCCAATCATCAAATTTAAATATTAGTAAAAGACGCACGTTATTCGGCCAGTAGTTGACTTCAGCAAACGTCAAGGTATATTTGTTTGAGAGGTCAAGGGCTCGCCTTCAGCGGACCAACCATACAGTAGCCGAGTTTACATGGAGACTTTTTTTGTCTGTCCGACTGAAATAATCGGAAGAGAAGGCTCCGTATAAGCCAGGCAAGTCCTGGAGCTCTTTATTTCAGACCGAGGAGGATCCATATCACAGAGTAAAGAAAAACAAGAAAGGAAATTATGATTATAGCAACAATACTGATTTAACACTCAAAGAAAATAAATAATTAACAAGGGCGGGCCTTATTTTCCATGATTTCAGAGGCATTAAATAAACAACAATATTATCGTTTATCATGGTAGTTTTTGGGATGATATATCTTCAAAAAAATGGTATCGTGACAGGCCTGGTATGGATGTTTAGACAATGAGTGAAAATAGTGAGGTTATTACATTTGGTTAGGCTTGTTTTGATAATCTTTTGCTGTAACGCTTCGCTGCAGAAAGAAGAACGCACACGAGGTAAGTGTATACACGTTCATTTCCGCCTATATCCACGGGTTTTGTCAGCTCAATGTTGTGTTGACTGCATCGTTCATCTTCGAAAAAGTGTTTGGGGAAGATGATGAGCAGGTGTTTGCTTTTAAAGGTTTTATTTCTGGTGGTGGGGTTGTGTCCGTACCATTTTAATCAATGACACTGCTCCAAAACAGATTGATATTATTGGAAATGGCTGCCTCTTTCATTTCCATGAGCAAAAACTACATAAAGAGAATTTGTTAGTGAAATATCGGCCATTTGGACACCATAGGTTTTTTTAAGGAATAACAAATGCCATATTTGGTATTTTTATGACATAATAGTTTATACGATTCAAACTGTTGCAACTTGTTTGCCTCCTTCATTTCCTTAAAAGAAAAAAAACTACTGATGTTATTTCCTTAAAAGTTTAATTGTAAATTGAATGTTTCATTAAGTCTTCTCCTGTTTGTTTTGAATTTTGTTCCATTACACTACTGAATGTGAAACGCACCGTGCACTTAAAACATACATGTATACTTATGTGGTTTTACCATGATAACCGGCCCACTGAGGATAACTATAACTACAATCTGGCCCGTGATGAAAACAAGTTTGACATCACTAGTGTAGAGGCAGTGCGCCTCAGATACACATGCCACTCCTTACTGAGATAGAGGGGAAGCTGAGAGTTGTTGTGAGCTTCTCTGTAGGCAATGAGGTTAATCTCGTTCTGCCGACGCTGCTGCTGGAAGCGTTGTTTGGCGCGCCAGTGCTGACACATACAACAGCATGTCAGGATGCCAATCAGAGTCCACACCAACCAGAACCCTGTAGGATGACCACAAAATATGTCAGGCACAACACAGAAATGCACACAAATAAATTCAAATTCTGTCATTGTTGTTTTTATCCAGTAAAGAAAAATACAATAATACATCATCTTTATATGTTTGAGTACATAAATCTGTGCACAACTAAAAGGTCCTGTTCATTGGATAATTGGCCAATGTCTGTGTTAAAAAAAAAAAAAAAGTGTAAGAACACCCAAATTATGACACCTTACAAACTGGTTGAAGAACACTTTTCTAGTCCCGTAATTCAGGGACAGAAACTGAAAAAAGTAAAGTTCTCCATTCCTTGTATCCAATGATGTTATGATGGGCAAATGTTTCTTCTTTCTGCTTCCGTTAAATTGCGAGAGACCTGCAGCAAAAATGGTAAACATTTTTGGCAAGAGAAAAGACACATTTGACATCGCATCCAACTCCTCTTGCCTAACTGGTCCACTCCTGACATTTGTCAAACATTCACCTGACATTATGGCTCCCTCTGTATGTCATGTAAAATCACCTCTAATTAAGTATTGATTCGAAGAAAATATTTTTTATATCAAAAGATTGTATTGTTTTTTTTTAATTTTAAATATGGATGTACAGTTTATATTTTGAAATGTTTCTACCTCAAACTGCTCTGAGTGACTAAAGAAGAGGGGAGTATCTTACACCACAGTTCATAGTAGTAACTGCAGCAATGTGTTTCTCCACAGCAGTGACCAGATTCACAGGTATAGCTCTGGTTGTCCAAGCCCATGCACACCAACTTCTCCTGTAGACACAAAAGAAATGTACTTTTGGTGTTGAAATTTGCTTGTCTTAAGTGGATATGTGGATTTGCCATCCATACAATTTGAAATGATTTCCCTTCTTCTAGCCTCAAACCTTTCTCGTGAAATACATTTTGATAGGGGCCCAGAGAAATCATGTCAGGAAAATTGGAGTGCACGCAAATAGCCAGCTCCAATATTCGATGGATGGAAATGATTACATGCAGGATGAATTTAGTTTCCAATTCAATAGTCTTTGTTAATCCAAATTAATAACGGTTTAGTGTATGGTTTAAGTGCATTTTGAAGGTCTGGATTCAATTGATTTGATACACCCGTTTTTTTCCCCGAGTGTATGTGAACACTTTCAGGATGCAGTTCTGCAACAACTACTCCGTCCCCCCCCCTCCACTGCAAAGGGTCCTTCCGTCCTTCCAAAATAACAAATACCACTCACACAAACTTCTAAGATAAATACAACATAAATGTGTTGTATAAATATATCAAAAAGAAGAATTAAAATCAATGAGATTTGTAGCCATATTTTATCTCTGGAAACAGACTCGTGTAATGAATATTACTGAAAAAGTGCGACCTCGTCTTTGTCTAAGGAGGCCTTGTGCTATGATTTCTTGGAAAAATGCACCAAATCACTTGGTTGATTGTCAGCGTGGAACAAAAAGAATTGCTTCTACATTTAGATAAATGCTTTTTTTTTTTTTTTTTTTTTTTGTATTATGGCAAGGAAAATGCAACGTGTTAATCGTGTCCGCTGATATCTATGAAAAGTAAAAAGTTGGAAAACGAGAATTAGTCAACACATTCGTAGCTGAACACCAAACAGTAATTACAAATAATATGTAATTGGAAACTAGCTGCTTCATGGCGAACACTCCAATGTCCCATAAAGTTATGGCTAGCGCTAGCATTAACCTTTCGACGTTACCTTTGCCACTGTAACCTCAGTCGCTAAACCTTCTTGTCCAACGGTGTACTCAAACAACCCCATTGCTGGAAAACACTACAGTTCGATTTCTATTCACTTTCCAAAATGCTGCTAAGTTGTCACATTGTTGAACAAAACGTCTACTTGAAGGGTGACTAACACCCAAAACATAACAAGTTATGCTAAACTTCAACAGTTACGTTGCCTCATCGTTCCACAATTGGTTGAACCAGGAATAGTGTCGTGCCGTCCCGTCTGTGCAGCCATTGGCCGTTCTCAGAAAAACAAAAATGATACGTTGCCCCAATGTCTACGTCATCTGTCACTAGGCGGGAGAGATCTTTTTTTTTTTTTTTTTTAAATCTTTAAACCAAGGGTGTCAAAATCAAATTCACGGTGGGCCAAAATTTTAAATTGGGACAACGTCGCAGGCAATACTCAATATTTAATGTTTCCCTTTTCTGTAGAAATGTAGCATTAAAGTTTATCATGGACAACAAACTTAAATATTGCTTAAACACTGAATCTGGAATAAACTAACTTTAACATTATCAACACGAGAAAGGCAATTTGCGACAAAAGTCACCAGTGGTATTTGTTTGCTGTTTTGTATTTAAACAGATAACATGAATTCTTCTGTCTCTCAATCTTCTATTTATCTATCTCCAACTCCCTTTTCTTTTTGATGTAAATCTTTTTTCAAAGGCCAATAACAAAACAACCCCCCCCCCCCCCCCAAAAAAAAAATAAGGACCAAATATAATTACACCGTGGGCCAAATTTGAGTTTTGACATAGTTTGAGTGGTTTTAAGTGTACGCAAGCCAAAAGTCTCTCTCTCTCTCTCTCTCTCTCTCTCTCTCTCTCTCTCTCTCTCTCTCTCTCTCTATCGTGTTAAATACAAATTAAAAACAGAATACAATGATTTGCAAAATCATGTTCGACCAATATTTAATTGAATACACTACAAATACAAGATATTTAATGTTCAAAGTGATCAACTTTATTGTTTTTAGCAAATAACCATTAACTTCAAATTTTATGGGTGCAACAAGGTCATTTTTACCACTGTGTTACATCACCTTTTCTTTTAACAACATTAAATTAAACGTTTGGGAACTGAGGACACTCAATTGTTGAAGCTTTGTAGGTGAAATTCTTTCTTTCTTGCTTGATGTACAGCTTCAGCTGTTCAACAGTCCGGGGTCTCCGTTGTCGTATTTTACGTTGCATAATGCGCCACACATTTTCAATGGGAGATAGGTCTGGACTGCAGGCAGGCCCGTCTAGTACCCGCACTCCACGCAAAAGCCACGCTGTTGTAACACGTGCAGAATGTGGTTTGGCATTGTCTTGCTGAAATAAGCAGGGGTGTCCATGAAAAAGACGTTGCTTGGATGGCAGCATATGTTTCTCCAAAACCTGTATGTACCTTTCAGCATTAATGGTGCATCCACACATGTGTAAGTTACCCATGCTATTGGCACTAACACAGCCCCATACCATCACTGATGCTGGCTTTTGAACTTTGCGTCCACAACAGTCCGGATGGTTCTTCTCCTCTTTGGCCCAGAGGATACGACGTCCACAATTTACAAAAGCAATTTGTGTAAATACAGATATTTGCGTTTAAAAAGTAAGGAGTAAAAGTAAAATAAATACTCAAGTAAAGTACAGATACCTGAAAAATCTACTTAAGTACAGTAATGAAGTCAAAGTACTTCGTTACTTCCCAATTATGCAATCTATGTGCATTGTTCTTTCTGTCAGATGTTGACCGAAGTTTCTATTTGCCAGCATGGTCAGCATGTGTTGTGAATGGACTTATCACAAACAATACTCATCAGCCAGAATTTGGATGATGATGTGCACATTGGAACACAACAATGTACCTTGCCTGTGAATATTGTCATTCATCCAGGTCATTTCATTCTCAGGGCATTGACTCGATTGCAACTGCACTGCTCTGTTTGTCTAAGAAGACTTTTGGCCTCTCATCCAAGCAGACTTCATCAGTTCATAGAACAAGGCTTAGTTAAGACGCACTAGCCAATGTTTGTGTGGGAAACTAAACTATTTATGCTCCAGGTTAGAGGTGTGCCCCACACCACGTATGGAATAATCCTAGTTCCTTCCTAGTTCCAAATTCGTTGCCAAAGGTGAACGGTTTTACAAAAAAAAAAGATACTGGACCAAAAATAGCATGTTCCAGACTTCCAAGACTTAAGTTTTGGATTCATCAGAGCTATGGCGCTCTCTCTCGCTTTATACAAATAGACAATAAATCATCCATGGCTGCCACGGCAATACCCCACATTCAACTCTGCTGCCATGCAGGCACAGGAGGCACGTCTTTATGAGTTGGATCTAGTCAAATTGTACAGCATATCTGTGACCGGAAATACGTCAGTCCCATTCTCTGCCTACATTGCGCCACAGCGCCAGTAAGCAGCAGTGGCCTATTCTGGAACTGACAGACTTTGTAAACAGCATTTTAAGTGACAAATGAAAATAATTTTTGGACACATTGTTCTGTCCCAACGGTCCGATTTATCCAATATCTGTGATATCAGCGTCCGTTCTATTGAGGTTCCACTGTGTGTGTGTGTGTGTGTGTATAAACACACTCACACACGCAGCGGTTGAAATAAATCTTTATCATGTCACCATTTTTCTCACTAAATATATTGTCAAAGGTTCTATTGAGACATGAAAATGTCACCATAAATTGGGAAAAACCCAAGTAATCCATACATACAAAGAGAGTGGAACAAATAATCTCAGAAATTAAGTTGTGTGAAATAATGTGAAATGACACAGGGAAAATTTATTGAAGAAAGGGAGATGCAAAAAGGCATGGAAAGCTAAGACAACACCAAAAAAATCTATCAATAATCAAACAGCAATCCGCTGCCATGTCCTGTGTGCACACTGCCATGTCCTGTACTCCATTGCTGGAAAAAAAAGCATATGAAAGCTCGTTTAAAGTTTGCTGAACAACATTTGCACAAGCCAGTTAAATACTGGGAGAATATAGTCTGGTCTGATGAGAGAAAATTTGAACTGTTTGGATGCCATAATGCACACCACGTTTGGAGGAGAACTGCACTGCACATCACCCTAAAAACACCATACCAACAGTGAAGTTCGGAGGTGGGAATATGACGACGTGGGGCTGCTTTGCAGCAAATGGTACTGGTAAATTTCACATTATTGAAGGAAGGATGAATGGGCAAATGTACTGAGACATTTTTGACAAAAATCTGCTGCCATCTACGAGGATGTTGACAATGAAACAAAGGGTGGACATTTCAGCAGGATAATGATCCAAAGCATTCTGCCAAGGAAATTCTCAATTGGTTTCAAAGAAAAAAAAATTAAACTGCTAGAATGTCCCAGCCAATGACCTGACTTGAATCCAATCGAAATCTATGGAAATCTATTGAAACTGAAGGTCCATAAAAGAAGCCTGCCTGATAAGATTGGTTGGAGAAGTCGATGAAAAACTGGAAAACTGCTCTGATGTGGCACCAACAGTATGTGCTTGCAGTTTTCAGGTCTGTGATATGTTACGTGGATCATGTACATTTTATTAACATGTATGTATTGTGATTAAATTATCCATGTGGAGATTGAAACACAGTTCACTAGTATTTCATTTTAATTTTTCCAGAGCTCTCAGTGCCAGGAGGCACATTTGGCCGCAATTGCAGTTTCTGTAATCTTTAGTTTTTACGGGAGCAGGTGACTGACCTACTGCCCAACCCCAGGACCTGGTATTTCTATGTGGTCTCCCATCCAAGTACTAGCCAGGAACGACACTGCTTAGCTTCTGAGATCAGGTATTCTCAGGGTAGTTCCCGGGTCTTGACTAGTTTTACGGCATCTTTAGCGTTGTTGTTGGTGTTGTATACTTTTTTTTTTTTCATAAACTGTTAGTGTTCTTGGAGTACATATCAAATACTGTGGTAGAAGGTGGAGCCAGACACACTGCTGTCCTTCGATGAGTCGATAGTAACTTCTGGGTTGACAAAGGGAAAACTATGGGAATAACACAACCGTGCCATTCTCAGTATACAACAGATTAGAGAGAGAACAGAGAGGCTTTTTTTCTTTTTTTTTTCTTTTTTTACAGCACGTTATGTCTTCTTTTTTTTAATTTTTATGGGGGTCCTGTTGTGTGTGATGCAGCAGTGGAAACAAGATAGTACTGCGCATTCTAAACTGTACCACAAAGAATTGGAGTAAACTGCACCTCTTGAGGGAAGAGGTTGACAGTATGTCATTCTCAGTCATACCACCAGACAGAGCCAAATTATCAACTCTGTGGACCTACTGTATGTCGTTTCAAAGACAAACACTACATTCGTGGCACTCTGTCCAATGTCATGACTGTCTTAAAAGCTGTCTGTTAAATATTGACAAAGTGCAGAAAGAGTGTGGCCTACTTGATAGGTGAAAGGTGAAACTTGATAAAAGAACCTTCTAGTGTAGCAGAGTTTCTATTAAGGGATGACATCCAATCCTGAGCTATGATTAACATTTTAGAAGGCACCAACTCCCTTATACTAAATATAAAGTAGTCTCCTATGTAACACCGTGCTAAAACAGGAGTTCACTCCCTTGACCTTCTTTTCAGTCATGTAAAATGTCCTCTTCCATTTACCTTTTTCCTCCCTCTCTTGAAGTTCTTGCTTCATGACTTGTCTTTTGAACTTTTGAGCCCAGTTCTAGGGAACAAAAGAAACAAATCGCATTGTTCTTTGAGGAATTTTTGTTTGTTTGCCGCTTTTCATGGCCTCTTTTTTTTTGAGGCACCTCCTTATTCAGGAGTCCAAAAAGTCAATGGTTCCTTACATCCCACTTTGACAAGTCAGGAGGATACATGCTAATCCCCTTAATCTAGCCTTTCTCTAACACACTGCCATAGGGAGAGAGGGACCGCAGAGAGTAATCCTGTCGGAGAAACAATAGGATTAAGGGCCCAACCCTGTGAGCGACAATCATGCATCCACTGACTGATCTGCAAAGCAGGAGCCCCGACCACTCTCTAGAATGTGACTTTATTTTTGTTTGGCGGGTCTGACAAGGATTGAGGTGCAGTCGGGGAGGGATGGGTGGGATGTGACAGGGGGGAGGTTACTTCTTTGAGGGGCTGCTGGAGGTCTGACAGGCATGTGGTCTCCTGAGCACCAGGGACCCAGAAATGACTGACAGGTGAAGTGTAAGGACTGGGTGGGTGTAGTAAGGGTAAGAGGCTTATCCATGGGGGTTGCATGCATATTTGTGGTAGGCGTAATACAATGTTTGTCAGCGTACAGTGCCAATAATACTTACGTTGCTGAATAAAAACACTGACTGTAGTTTTGGCTTAGGTATTTGATTTACTTAATATTGATTTACAGGGGGGGGGGGGGGGAGTATGTGAACCCTTTGGAATTTCTTTCTGCATAAATTGGTCATAAAATGTAGTCTGATCTTCATCTAAATCACAAAAATAACCAAACAGAGTCTGCTTCACCTTATTTTAAATAACGTAAACATTGACAGGACACAAAATAAGTGTGTTTGTCTTGGATTTAATAACTGGCTGAGCCTCCTTTGGCAGCAATAACCTCAACCAAACCTCTGTTTCCTGTTGTTGCAGATCAGATGTGCACAATGATTAGGATTTGGACCATTCCTCTTTACAAAACATTTGCAGTTCAGCACGATTCCCATGATGTCTGGGGTGAATGCCACAGTGCCTCAATCGAGTTGAGGTCAGGACTTTGACTGGGCCACCACAGAACGACGTACAGTATTTTCTTCTTCTGAAGCCATTCCGTTGTTGATTTGCTTCTGTTTTGGATCATTGTCCTATACACCCATCCTCTTTTGAACTTCAACTGTTGGACATACTGATACTGAGACTGATGGCCTCAACTTTTTCTGCAAAATATCTTGTTAAGCCAGTTGTGCTGTGGAACATCCAAACTTCAAACGTGCAGGCATGTTATTTTCAGGGAGCAACGGCTTCCTCCTTGGTGTTTTCTCATGAACCACATTCTTTTATATTGTTTTATTATGTTAGATTTATGTTAGATTTATCAACAGAGATGTTGGCATGTGCAAGTATTTCTGTGAGTCTTCAGCTTACACTTTCAGATTCTTTTTTTTTTTTTTTTTTTACCCCATTGAGCATTCTGTGCTGTGCTGTCGCAGTCATCTTTACAGGTCGGCCACTCCTTGGGATAAGCAACAGTGCTGAATTTATTGACAATTTGTCTAACTCTAGACTGATTAACAGTAAGACTTTTAGAGAGACTTCCGTAAACTTTTCCAGCTTTATACAAGTCAACAATTTTTAATTGTAGGTCTGAGAGCTCTTTTGAGCAAGGAATGGTAGTGATAGGAGACAATTCTAACCTAGTGTGTGTTTTCTATTGGCTAGAGCAGCTTTAAGCCACACCTCCAACTTGTCTCATTGATTGGACTCCAGGTTGGCTCACACTTGACGCTGATTAGCTCTCAGAGAATCCATAGCCTAGATATTCACTTACTTTTTTCTACCTGCGAATGCTTACATGTTACTTTTACATGGGCTCAGGAACACTTTTCAGAAAAACAATGTCAGTTAATACAGTTCGGCGCTACATCCTTGAGTGCCGGCTTCTCTGGGCGCGAGCTCATCTAAGATGGACTGATGCAAAGTGAAAAAGTGTTCTGTGGTCCGACGAGTCCACATTTCAAATTGTTTTGGAAAATTGTAGACGTTGTGTCCTCCGGGCTACCATCCAGACTGTTAGGGACGCAAAGTTCAAAAGCCAGCATCTGTGATGTTATGGGGATGTGTTCGTGCCCAATGGCATGGGTAACTTAAACATCTGTGAAGGCACCATTAATGCTGAAAGGTACATACAGGTTTTGGAGAAACATATGCTGCCATCCAAGCAACGTCTTTTTCATGGACGGCCCTGCTTATATCAGCAAGACAATGCTGAACCACATTCTGCACGTGTTACAAAAGCGTGGCTTCGTAGTAAAAGAGTGCGGGTACTAGACTGGCCTGCCAGCAGTCCAGACCGGTCTCCCATTGAAAATGTGTGACGCATTATGAAGCGTAAAATACGACAACGGAGACCTCGGACTGTTGAACAGCTGAAGCTTTACATCATGCAAGAATGGGAAAGAATTACAGCTACAAAGCTTCAACAATTAGTGTGCTCAGCTCCCAAACATTTATTGAATGTTGTTAAAAGAAAAGGTGATGGAACACAGTGGTAAACATGACCCTGTCCCAGTTTTTTTTGGAACGTGTTGCAGCCATAAAATTCTAAGTTAATGATTATTCGCTAAAAACAATCAAGTTGATCAGTTTGAAGATTAAATATCTTGTCTTTGTAGTGTATTCAATTAAATATAGGTTGAACATGATTTGCAAATCATTGTATTCTGTTTTTATTTATGTTTAACACAACGTCCCAACTTCATTGGAATTGGGGTTGTGTATTGAAAAACATGTACATATATTAAAAATGTACATGCTATTTTTGCTCATCTATGAAACCATCAATTATCTAATATTTTTCAAATTTTTAAAAATTACTGCATTACTATTTCAGCTAAGCCAACCGCATGTCTTTACTGACTTATTTTATTTTGTAACCAGTAGATGGCCATATTAGGACAGTGTACAAATGTATTTGACATGCTAAAATGAGTTTCAGGAATGGTGACCGACTGGTTAGCACATCTGCCTCACAGTTTTGATGACTGGGGTTCAAATCCCGGCCCCGCCTGTGTGGAGTTTCCATGTTCTCCCCGTGCCTGCATGGGTTTTCTCCGGGCGCTCCGGTTTCCTCCCACATCCCAAAAACATCCGTGGTAGGTTGATGGAAGACTCTAAAGTGCCCTTGGGTGTGAATGTGTGCGCGAATGGTTGTTTCTTTATATGTGCCTTGCGATTGGCTGGCGACCAGTTCGAGTGTACCCCGCCTCTCGCCCGAAGATGGCTACCCTTGTGTGGATAATGCGGTTGGGAAAATGGATGGATGGATGGAAAATGAGTGATGTTCTTGTTTAATGCAGGAGCTACAGTATATTACATGTTAGTGATTGCGTGACTAGGTATGTTTCACAGGATGGCGGAATTGCATGTGTGGCAGGTGCCTTCAGTGGGTAGGCTACTGTATTTGCTTAGGTTCGCTAACACTGAATGTGAAGAAAACTTTACATAGGGCGCACTAAAAGCTGTGTTGTGATGTACATGGTTGAGAAATAATGCAACGGTCCTGCTGCCTATGCTTGCTATCATTTCTTCATATTGACATAGGCATGTTTATTTATTCATGTACAGTTGCCTTTCACATCTGCATTTATAGCATTTATTTATGAACAGTTGCTACATATAACAATTCGGCGCATTCTAGTTCCCCGGTGTTGTAACTTTCCACTTTGCTGCTGAAAAACTAGAATTTCACCATTGCGGTACATTTTGAAAGCTTATTCCGTTCTATTGCATTGTATTTTGCTCTATTCTATGATATGACAATGACGTCATGGCATCACTGAAAAATTATAGCACTTCTCTGATATATGGACCTGCATATGGGCCGTAGGATTATTGCTGTGATATGTTGAGATGTAATTCATCTGACAATGTTTCTCTAAACTAAGGATCACCATGCCACAAAGCAAAGTTGGGAGAAGACAGGAAAACTTGGCAGTGAAAGGAGAATTAGAGATCTATGAAGAGAAGAAAGACAATGCACAGCATGATACACTGTAACAAAGACATTTATAGGTTGGTTATGTAACGACTAACGTTCATTCATTCATCCATTTTCTATACCGCTTATCCTCACTCGGGTCGCGGGCGTGCTGGCGCCTATCCCAGCTGACTCTGGACGAGAGGCGGGGGAAATCCTGAACTGGTCACCTACCATTCGCAGGTCACATATAAACAAACAACCATTCACACTCACATTCACACCTATATATATATATATATATATTTTTTTTTTAAGAAAACGGGGATCTATAGTTCACAAACCTGACAGGATAGAGTATAGGAGGGGGGTTAGGTGTGTGGGATGGGGTGCGGACGGAGATTTCCTTCGCAAATAAATTAGGGGGATAGGGGGTGGGGACTAATAGGTACATGGGGGTTAATGATCATTTGTTGCATCCTCTCCAACGCCGATTGTCCACATTAATCAAGATTTTTATATATACAGTTTGTGTGTCTATCTATATCTTTCTTTTCAGCACGGTGCAAGACTGGTTAGCACATTTGCCTCACAGTTTTGAGGACTGGGGTTCAAATCCCGGCCTCGCCTGTGTGGAATTTGCATGTTCTCCCGTGTCTGTGTGGGTTTTCTCCAGGTACTCAACACTTGTGTCATTTCACATTAATACACACAACTTAATTTCTGAGCTTATGAGCGTCCTCCTTTTCCATTCAAACCTATCTTCTACATCCTCCTCTCAAACACCAGTTGCCCTCGTTTTTATTCACTACATCTATCAACTTTCTCTTAGGTCTTCCTCTAGCTTTCTTGCCTGGCAGCTCCATCCTCATCACCCTTCTATCAATATACTCACTATCTCTCCTGTGGACGTGTCCAAAGCATCTAAGTCTGTTTTCTCTAACTGTTTTCAAAACATCTAACCTTGGATGTCCCCCTGATTAGCTACCAATCGAACCTAGTAATTCCATAAAGAACCTCAACATTTTCAGTTCTGACTCATATCCACTCATCAGTGCCACTGTTTCAAAGCCATATATCATGGCTGGCCTCGCCACAGTCTTCAAGACCTTTCTCTTCATTCTAGCTGAGACTCTTCTATTCCAAAGCACACCTGAAACTTTCCTCCACTTGTTCCAACCTGCTTGGATTGGTTTCTTTACCTCTTTTCCACACTCACTAATGCTCTGGACTGTTGACCATAAGTGTTTTAAATCCTCCACCCTCGCTTTCTCTTCTTCCTGTAGCCTCATACTTCCCCCTCCACCCTTCTCGTTCCTGTATATACGGTATATTCCGTCTTACTTCAGCAAATCCTCATTCCTCTGATTTCCAGTTCAGGTCTCCACCTTTTCTAAAAGTTCCTCGATCTGCTCCATGCGCTCACTGCAGATCACAATGTTATTTGCAAACATCATGGTCCATGGGGATTCCAGTCTAACCTCAATAGTCAGCCTAAGAGGCTAAGAGCTGATCCTTGATACAGTCCCACCTCCATCTCACACCTACAGCGCACCCCACTTCTGTTTTGCTGCCCTCATACATGTCCTGTACTATTCTAACATACTTTCCTGCCACTCTCGACTTCCTCATGCAATTTCTCTCTGGGCACACTGTCATAGGTTTTCTCTAGATCTACAAAGACACAATGCAACTCCTTCTGACCTTCTCTGTACTTCTCCACCAACACCTTTAAGGGAAAAAATTCCTCTGTGGTACTCTTTCTCGGCATGGCTACTGACAAATACTCACTTCTGTTCAGAGTCGAGACTACACTACTTTTTCCCATAATTTATTGTATGGCTCATCAACTTTATTCCTCTATAATGTAAACAACTCTGCACTTCTCCTTTGTTCTTAAAAATGGTTGGGACCAGTACACTTCTCCTCCATTTCTCAGGTATCTTCTCACCCTCTAGAATTCTACTGAACAACCTGCTCAAAAACTCCACAGACACCTATCCGAGATGCTTCCATACCTCCACAGGTATGTCACCTCTTCTATTTTCCTTCTGTCTCATTTTCCTCATTCATCTACTTTTCAAAGCATTAGTTTTTTTTTTTTTTTTAAAACCTGTCCTGTTCGGCTGCTAGGTCAAGCAGGATAGAGAATCTATATCCCTTTTATGTTGAGCAGTTTTACTGTGCAACAGTCAAGTTTGTTGTTCATACTACTACTGTGGTTCTTTGTATTATGCTGAATATTTATTGAAAGTTTCAGGTGGCCAGAACAAGATTTTAATGGGGAGTGACAAAAAATAAAAGGGAGAGAACAAAGATAATATAAAAATAAAAGACAGGACACTAGCTGTAAGATAAATGAGCAAAACAAATAATATGCACACTACAATGTCACACTGGATTTCAGGTTTGTATGGAGCAGTAGTGCTGCACCCTGTGAGGGAAGAACAGGCCAATGTAGAGGACAGGACAGGGACAGGAGGGGAACAGAGCAGGACAAGGGTAGCGGACTGTGGTGGGACTGACGATGTAAATTCTAAAAGATCCATAGAAAATGGTGTGCAAGGGAGGAAACATCCCAAGGAGATGGCAAGGCCAGAAGAACTGTTTATAGCAATAAGAAAGCGGCCCCCACCAAGCTATTGAGTACCAGGAGCGTATTTCTGCGGAAACATGCAAGTGAATTGACACCATCTCACATGCAGAATAAATGGCAGAGGTTTCATGGAATTGCTGTGCCAGCACAACGGAGGCGGAGGACCCCACCCAGCTGACAGGGGAGGGCAGGCTTAGGGGCGTACCTGAGGAAGGCCCAATCAACAGGACACGATCCACATCAAGGGATCCAGGGCGGTCCACCAGCCCCACCGAGGTGCCCCAAAACCGGCTACCTAGAGGAGAATGTAGGGATCCACTGCCGACCCCACGGCCAACCACCCACCACCTTCGCCACCGACCCGTGCACCCCAGCCAACGACCGGTACGCGCCCCAGAGTGCGGGAGGTGAACCTCAAGATCAGAAGGTGCTAAGCCACACAACAGGTCCCAAGACCAGCAGGGAACCCCATGCCCGTTCGGGAGAGAAGGGGAAGCAACCTCAAAGTATTCTTTCCATCTATCCAGCACACTACTGGCACCAGTCAACCTATTTCCAACTCTATCCTCAATCCCCCTCACCTATTGCACATCCTTTCCATCTCTATCCCTCTGTCTGGCCAACCAGTTTTGATCTTTCTCTCATGCTTTACTGTCCAGGCTGGCAAACAAGTCATCATACGCCTGTTGTTTGGCCTTTGGCACCTCTAACTTCGCTTTACCTTCTCCTCTCCTCAGTCCTCTCAGTGTCCCACTTCCTCTGAGCTAACATCTTTCCTGGTCTGTTTTCCTGAACTTTAAGTTTCCACCACATCTCTTTTTCTTTCCTCCCAGAAGACGGCGAGTACTCTCCTGTCTGTCACTCTGATCACCTTGGCTGTAGTAGTCCAATCTTCTGGAAGCTCCTCTTGCCCACCGAGAGCCTATCTAACCTCTTATCAAAAAGCTACACAGCACTCTTCCTTTCTCAGCTTCCACCACATTATTCATTGCTCAGCCTTTTTTTATTTTTCATCTTCCTCACCACCAGTCATCATACACACCACCATCCTGTGCTGTCTAGCTACACTTTCCTCTGCCATCAATTTACAGTCACTGATCGCCTTCAGATTACATCGTCTTTACAAGATGTAGTCTATCTGTGTACATCTACAGTAGCTCCGCGCCGTAGGTCACCCTATGTTCCTGCCTCTTCGAAAAGAATGTGCTTGCTACAGGTTTTTCCATTTATTTGTCCCTCTACGTTCCTGTCCTGAATACCATTACTTCATCACCGCTGTCACCTTCACAACCATGTCCATTAAAATCTGCCCAATCACTACTCTCTGTATGCCTGGGATGCTCTGAACTAATTCGTCTTGCTCCTGATAGAATGTATCTTTCTCTTCTAGGTCACATCCTACCTTTGGGGCGGAACCCCTACAAACATTAAATCATTCACTGCCAGCCTACCCAGTTAACATGGATATTTGACTTGTAAAGCCGTCAATAGAAGTTAATGTACATAAAATCCTCAAATGCAATCTTCAGTATCACTATTCAATCTGATAGTGATGGTAAGATGAAGCTTCATGAAGCATTGTAACACTTTAGCCATTGGTTCGAGTAAGGGTTTATTTCTTGATGCTTCACTGCACACGAAACCACCTGCTGGCCATGTGCATAATCACAGGCAGCTGTATACCACATACAGTATGTGCTGCGTTGCATTTTTGCATCTTTGTGGCTCTTTTGAATGACTATGTATTATAAAACAATGTTTGAACAAGTAATTTACCAACATAAAGTGTAAAATATATTATTTTTGAACATATTCTGTGCTTAAAATGTTCATTATCACTGGTATGGCAGGTTGTATCATGTTTTTCTGTCACTTTGGGAAAATGGCATGGGCTTAAGAGGCCAGAGGATTTTTAAAGTGCTTATTTAGAAATAAGTTTATCATCATTTTTGTGTTAAGTGATTCATTCAAGAGAAAGTTTTTTAAATTGGGGTACAGTAATTTCTCCTCTCCCAGTGAGGCTTTATTTTACCTTGCTTTCTGTGAACACAATAAATACTTTCCCCATGAATAAAAAAAGAAACGGTGGAAAAGGCAGGTTTTCATAAACAAAGGTAATTGATAAAGCCTCAATGATATTTCCGTATGCGGTGCTGTCCTGGTTGGGGTTCGAACTCAGCGACCACCATACCACAGGCTGAAAGTCGAGTGCACCACCCGCTGAGCCTCTTTCCAAGGATTCCGACGAGTTACGTAAATGGAATCGCTCACTCCTGTCCAGGCTATGTCCAAACTGCTGTTCACACTCTCCAAACTATTAGCCTGTTCAAACTACACAGTCTTTATCCAAACTGAGCTGACCGCAACTCTATATAAAAACACACAGACACACACACTTTGAATGGAGCCTGCATGAGGGGTTTAGATTGCTGTCAAACCTCGCAGCAAATCCTGACACGCTTCCCGAATCTGTCACGTGGTACAGCCGGGCAGCGAGACTTCGGACGTCATCACGTCCCGTAAATAAACGTAACGTCACGTAAATAAAGCAAGCCTCGATACGCGCTTTGCGGAAACGCCCCCTCCATTACTCGACACACGCCTCGAAGACTCGGCACATCTCGTAACATCACTACTATCTGACACTCTCGCCACTTCCAGGACATTCAACACTAACTCACGTTACTCTTTCTTTACGATAACCCCTAATCCATTTCTCTTCCCACGCACACCATGGCAGGCAAAAATAAATAAAATGCCCCTAAGCGCCTAGTCTTACTGCCCCTCCACCTGCTCTTCAGGACAGACAATAAATCTACTTTTCTCCTCATATGAATCAACTCCCTAATTTTCCATGTCATAGTCCCAACTTTCAGAGTCTCTACTTTCAGTTTTCGGCTCGAAACCTTCTTCTTATCTTGCTGCATAATGACACGCGTTCCTCATTTTCTTAGTCTTGGACCAAAAGTACTGAATTTCCACAGGTGCCCTGTAGCTTGACTGTGAGGATGGCGAATTAACCCGGGCCGCGGTCAGTCTGGTATGAAATTCTTAGTATGTTTTATCCAGTTTGCCTTTCCTGATGCAACTCGCTAAATTTATTTGGGCTAGGTCTGGCCTGTGGTTTATATAGTACCCCCAAAGGGCGGGATAAGGACCGTGGTTCGAGACCTATTCCATATGAAAGTGAACTGAGATGAATTCTATTGAGAATATGTCTAGCCATCCATCCATTTTCTTCCGCTTATCCGAGGTCAGGTAGCTTTAGTAGTAGTAGCTTTACCAGGGACACCCAGACATCCCTCTCCTTAGCCACTTCATCCAGTTCTTCCGAGGGGATCCCGAGGTGTTCCGGGGCCAGTCGGGAGACATAGTCTCTCCAGCGTGTCCTTGGTCGTCCCCGCGATCTCCTTCCGGTGGGATGTGCCCAGAACACCTCACCAGGGAGGCGCCCACGAGGCATCCTAATCAGATGCCCGAGCCATCTCATCTGGCTCCTCTCAACGCGGTGGAGCAGTGACTCTACTCTGCCGGGTGACCGGGCTTCTCATCCTATCTATATGGGAGAGGCCGAACACCCTGTGAAGGAAACAAATTTCGGCTGCTTCTATCTGGGATCTTATTCTTTCGGTCACGACCCACAGCATGTGACCATAGGTGAGGGTAGGAACATAGATTGACCGGTAAAATGAGAGCTTTGCCTTTCGGCTTAACTCCTTCTTCACCACAACGGACCGATACAACGTCCGTATCACTGCAGTTGCGACACCGATCCACCTGTCGATCTCCCGTTCCATTCGTTTCTCACTTGTGACCAAGACCCCAACATAATTTAACTCCTCCACTTGGGACAGGATCTCATCCTTGACCCGGAGAGGGGACGCCACCTTTTTCCTATTTTTTGTTTTTTTGTTTTGCCCTGTTTGGCTGTTAGGTCAAGCAGAATGGAGGATCTGTATCCCTTTTATGCCGGAAGAGTTTTACTGTGTCACAGTGGAGTTTTTAAGCTTCCACTGTGGTTTCT
Organism: Phycodurus eques; assembly: GCF_024500275.1. Taxonomy (NCBI): domain Eukaryota; kingdom Metazoa; phylum Chordata; class Actinopteri; order Syngnathiformes; family Syngnathidae; genus Phycodurus; species Phycodurus eques. The sequence goes on from NC_084535.1 coordinate 26,760,485, forward strand.
TAGTATTATAATTGAAGTTGATTGAGAATCGGAGTCAATCAGTCGGACAGAACAAAGAGAGAGAAACGAAGACAAAAGACAAAGCGCTAATTGTAAACAGGATGAGAAAGCTAAGTCATTACATTATCTGCATATTATTTGCATATTCATGAGTTATTTGCCGCAATAAGTGAGTGGCCCCACACACAGTGAAAGTGAATTGACACCGTTTCACATGCACAAAGACTGACAGAAGTGTCCTGTAATTGCTGTGCCCGCACCGCGGAGGCTGAGGACCCCACATTGTTCTCATCAATCGAGAGTCAGGATCGGGCCCAGGGGGACACCCGAGAGCGGTCCGCCGGACTCACCGGGGTGTCCCGACAACGGGCCACCCGGCACGCCACCCTTTTCCGAGTGAGGACCATGGTCTCAGATTTGGAGGTGCTGATTTCATCCCAGCCGCTTCACACTCGGCTGGGAACCGCTCCAGTGAGAGTTGGCTTGATGGAGCCAACAGAACCACATCAGCTGCAAAAAGCAGAGATGCAATACTGAGGCCACCAAACCGGACCCCCTCTACACCTCGGCTGCGCCTTGAAATTCTGTCCATAAAAGTAATGAACAGAATTGGTGACAAAAGGCAGCCTTGGCAGAGTCCAACCCTCACCAGAAACGAGTCCGACTTACTGCCGGCAATGTGGACCAAACTCTTACACTGGTCATACAAGGGCCCAAAGAGCCCGTATCAGAGGGTTCGGCACCCCATACTCCTGTATCAGGACTCCCTGAGGGACACGGTCAAATGCCTTCTCCAATTCTACAAAACACATGGAGACTGGTTGGGTGAACTCCCATGCAGCCTCGAGGACCCTGCCAAGCGTGTAGAGCTGGTCCACTGTCCACGGCCAGAGGAAAACCGCACTTTTCCTTCTGAATCTGAGATTCGACTTCCCTATGGACCATCCTCTCCAGCACCCCTGAATAGATCTTACCAGGGACGCTGCGGAGTGTGATCCCCCTGTAGTTGGAACACACCCTCCGGTCCCCATTTTAAAAAGGGGGACCACCATCCCAGTTTGCCAATCCAGAGGTACTGTCCCGGATGTCCATACGATGTTGCAGAGGCGTGTCAACCAGGACAGCTCTACAACATACAGAGCCTTTAGGAACTCCGGGCGAACTCATCCACCCCTGGCCCGGGCCTTGCCACCGAGGACCTCAACCCCAGAGATAGGAGAGCCCGCCTCAGAGACCCCATACTCTGCTTCCTCATGGGATGGCATGTCAGTGGAATTGAGCAGGTCTTTGGAGTATACTCCCCACCGACTCACAACGTCCCGAGTCGAGGTCAGCAGCGCCCCATCCCCACTATACACAGTATTGATGGTGCACTGCTTCTGCCTCAGGAGTCCCACAGGCCAAAAAGGACCGATAGGACTCCTTCAGCTTGATGACATCCCTCACCTCTGGTGTCCAATAGGTTTGGGGATTGCCGCCTCGCCAATGGAGGCACGGAACATGGTCCACTCGGACTCAATGTCCCCCCCTAACCCGAGACGTGGGTGACGTTCTGCTGGAGTTGGGAGTTGAAACTCCTTCTGACAGAGGATTCTGCCAGACGTTCCCAGCAGACCCTCACAATACGTTTGGGCCTGCCAGGTCGGACCGGCACGTGTGGGCACCCTTATGCTTAAACATGGTGTTCGGTGTGGAGGTGTAGACTACTTCTAGTCAGAATTTCTTGACCTCACACACCAGCTGTCAGAGAGGTGACATTCCACATCCCTTGAGCCAGCTTCTGTAGCAGGGGATCGGATTGCCAAAGGTCCCTGCCTTCGGCCATCACCCAGCTCACACTGCACCCGACCCCTATGGCCCCTCCCACAGGTGGTGAACCCATGGGAAGGTGAGCCCATGTTACCCTTTCGGGCTGTGCCCGGCTGATCCCCATGGGTGCAAGCCTCGCCACCAGGTGCTCGCCTTCGAGCCCCACCTCCAGGCCTGGCTCCAGAAGGGGGCCCCGGTGACCCACGTCCAGGCAAGTGAAACCTAAATCCATTAATTTTTTTCATCATAAGGGTTTTTGGAGCCGTGCTTTGTCTGCTCCCTCACCTGTTTACCATGGGGTGGGAAGCCCCAGACAACTTAGCTCCTATGAAGATTGGGACACACAAACCCTCCACCACGATAAGGTGACGGCTCAAGGAGGGGACGGGAGGGGAGGGGACATTTCAAATTGTTTTTGCAAATCATTGATGCCATGTACTTCGGGTCACAGAGGAAAAGGACCATCCGAATTATTAGCGCAAAGTTCAAAAGTCAGCATCTGTGATGGTATGGGGGTGTGTTCGTGCCCATGGTATGGTTAACCTGGAAATCTGTGAAGGCACTATTCATGCTGAAAGGTACATACAAGTTTTGGACTTTTTGCTGCCATCCAAGCAATGTCTTGTCAGGGAAGTCCCATTTGATTTCGGCAAGACAATGCCAAGCCACATTCTGCAAGTGTTACAACAGCTTGTACTAGACCGTCCTGCCAGCAGTCCAGACCTGTCTCCTATTGAAAATGTATGATGCATTATGAAGCGCAATATATGACAACAGAGACCCCGGACTGTTGAGGAACTAAAGATGCATTTAGTGTCCTCAGTTTCCAAACGCTTATTAAGTGTTCTTAAAAGGAAAGGTGATGTAACCTAGGAGTAAACATGCGCCTGTCCCAGCTTTTTGGGAACATGTTGCAGGCATCAAATTCAAAATGAGTGAATATTTGCAAAAAATGTTCATCAGTTTATCATTTAGTGTATTCAATTGAATGTAGGTTGAAAAGGATTTGCAAAGCATAGTATTCTGTTTTTATTTACATTTTACACAACATCCCAACTTCATTGGAATTGGGGTTTGTACTTTACATATGGCCACCAAACTCAGCCTTTGTAGTGTGAAACTCCAGGTGCACTGTATGTATGTGTTAATAATCCAGGGTCTGTGCAAACATAACCCATCTACTTGTATCCTTGCATAGTAAGAAGTGGATTTGGGGGATCAAACATGCAAATCCCCCATGGTGTGTGATCTGAGATGCTTGGGTCAAATGTATGTACATCCAAACAATGTGTAACCACAGTGATGAGTTGGGTTTGTCAAGAGGATTTTATGCCTTAATCTCTTCAAAGACCTCAGACGCATTCAGACAGCCCTTTCACAAAGTTAGGGAAGAAAGGTTTGAGCTGTTTTCCTTACTGGGACTCACAGGCAGTGTGTGCATTTGCATTTTTATGTGTCAAGCCTGTGTGTCACCAACTGCCCTCTGGCTAATGGATTAACCTTCTTCCAGCAGGCTCCAGCATGCTTCTCATGTCCAACAAATGAGTTTTTGATTGTTCTGTCTGTCCAGCTTTTAGAATCTTTCCAGGTTATACAAATGTTTCATGCTCATTCCATTCCACTGGATTAAAAGAAGAACCATTTTTATCTGTCATGGATTCACAAACTGCATGCATATTCATGAAATTTGCCTTATGCTTTTAATCCATCACGGTAGTGAACACACTTGAGCAGGGCTGTTAGCCATGTTCCCCACTAGCCAGGCTTTTTTTTTTTTTTTTTACGTACATAATTGAGTAACATTTCCTGTCGCTTACCCAATATGTTCCACGTGGCAACTTAGTAAGCCTCTGTACTGTAACGAAAAAAATCAGAAGACAAATACGACCAAAGTAATTTTTTTTAATAGCTGTCCGGGAGCAACCCAGTTTTGGGTCCCGACCACTAGTCGGGACCCAAAACTGGGTTTATACGTCACACTAGTTGAGACTACCTTAAATTAATAATTATTATTATTGTTGTAGGTTTATACTTATTCAATGCAGACTGTATATACACTATATTGCCAAAAGTATTTGTATACTGTATACCATATATGATCTAAAGTGACATCCCCTTCTTAATCAATAGGGTTTAATATGACATTGGTCCACTTTTTACAGCTATGAAAGCTTAAACTCTTCTGGGAAGGTTTTCCACAAGGTTCAGGAGTGTGTATCGCGAATTTCTTTACCATTATTCCAGAAGTGCATTTGTGAGGTCACAGAATGATGTTGTACGAGAAGCCCTGGCTCTCAGTCTGGACTCTAATTCATCCCAAAATGTATTCTATCAGGTTGGTGTCAGTTCATCCACACCAAACTCTCTCATCCATGTCTTTATTGACCTTGATTTGTGGACTGGTGCACAGTCATGCTGGAAGAAGAAAGGGCCATGCCCAAACTCTTCCCACAAAGTTGTGAGGAACGAATTGTCCAAAAGCTGAATGCTGAAAATGTTCCTTTTACTGGAACTAAGGAGCCAGTATTTTGGACAATTCCATGCTCCCAACTTTACTCCCTTAAAGACATGGATGAGAGAGTCTGGTGTGGATTTATTCGACTGGTCTGCAGAGAGTCCTGACCTCAACCTGACAAAATATCTGTGGGATGAATTTGAGCGGAGACTGTGAGCCAGGCCTTCTCGTCCAACATCATTCTTTGACCTCACAAATGCGCTTCTGGAAGAATGGTTAACACCTCTCATAAATATACTCCTAAACCTTGTGCACAGCCTTCCTACAAGAGTTGAAGTGGCGCCTCGGTGGGCCGGCGGACCGCCCTGGGTCCCTCGGTGTGGGACGTGTCCCGTCCGTCGGGCTGTCCGCGGGTGGACGACTGGCCACGAACCCGCCTCTCGATTGTTTGGGTGGGGTACTCAGCCTCCGTGGTGCAGGCACAGGAATTACAGGACACTTCTGTCTGTCATTGTGCATGTGAAACAGTGTCAATTCACTTGCATGTGTCCGCATGCACACACCGGGACGCGAATTCATTGCCATATTGCTTGTGGCAGTCTATGTTCCTCCAAACTCCAGCAATAACAGGAGTGAGGCGCTAAATGAGCTATACCATCATAGCAGTAAACAGCTGCTGGCCCACCAGACGTTTTCCTCATCCTAGCTGGGGACTTTAACAATGCTGACCCCATGGCTGTGTTTCCTAAACTGTATTCAAACATTGACTTTCCAACAAGGGGAAATAACACTCTGGACAATTTCTTTACCCCACTGAGAGGGACCTACAAGGCCCTTCCCCTCCCCCACCTCGGCCCCTCAGACCATCTCATTGCAAGATTAAGATCTAATGCAAGATTACAGACCACTGGTTAAAGTTTCCCAACCAGTTAGAAAACAGGTACGAGTTTGGCCAGAAGGGTCCCTTGAGGCACTTAGGGACTGTTTTGGCACCACAGACTGGACCATGTTCAAATAGGCTGCCACCTACACCTCCATCACAGACCTTCAGGAGTACACAGAGACTGTTACCGCCTACATCAGCAAGTGCATGGATGATGTTACCACCACTAAGTCCATCACTGTCTGTGCCAATCAGAAGCCATGGCTGGTGGGGGAGATCTATAGACTACTGGAGGTCCGCAACGCGGCTTTTAGGTCTGGGGATGAGGAGGGCCTGAGGACAGCCAGGGCCAATCTGTCCCGTGGCATCAGGGAGGCCAAGAGGGAGTACTACACGAATATCGCCCACCGCTTCAGTGACAGCAGTGACACCAGGAGTCTGTGGTGAGGTATTCAGACCATTATGGACTATAACTCCGCACGACAGAACTGCGACGGCTCCATCCCTTCTAAATGAGCTGAATGACTTCTTTGCTTGCTTTGAGGCACACAACAGCACCACTGCACACAAGACTCCACCCCCTCCTGGTGACCAAGTGCTGACACTGACCCAGGACAGCGTGAAAAGATCTCTCGATAGGATGAACACACGAAAAGCCCCAGGCCCAGATAAGATATCTGAGGTACTGTGAAGCTGAACTCTCAGATGTCTTCACGGACATCTTCAACACCTCTGTCATGATATGATTTTAATTGGACCCAGAAGCAAACGGAGGGTGAGAGGTTTGTGGTGACAGGTTTACTGAAGAGGATCGAGAGATAGAGCTGATTACTGGGAAGAGAGAGAGGGAAGGAGGGAGAGTGTGCGAGAGGGGCGCAAAGCGCCACTCAAGCTCCAACAAAATAACTGCCCCGCAGCTCATGACAACCAGGGTGTTGTCCCCACGTGCTTCTAAGTCACCATCATCATCCCGGTCCCCAATAAATCGTCTCCCTCCTGCCTCAATGACTACCGTCCGGTAGCACTCAATCCCATCCTGATGAAGTGCTTCGAGTGACTAGTCATTCACCACGTCAAGTCCTCCCTCCCCCTTTCCTTGGACCCCTTCCAGTTTGCATATTGGTCCAAGCGGTCAACCAATGACGCCGTCTCCACCGCCCTCCACTCTGCCCTCACACACCTGGACTCTAAGGACTCATATGTCAGAATGCTGTTCATAGACTTCAGCTCAGCATTCAGTACCATCATCCCTAAACAACTGATCTACAAACTGGACCAGCTGGGGCTCAACACTTCAATGCGCAACTGGCTGCTGGACTTTCTGACAGGGAGACTGCAGGCAGTACGGGTCGGCAGCAACACATCCAGCACCCTCACTCTGAACACGGGGGGCCCTCAAGGTTGTGTGTTGAGCCCCCTCCTCTTCACCCTGCTTATCTATGACTGCACACCGACATACAGCTCCAACTTCTTCATCAAGTTTGCAGACGACACAACTGTGGTGGGTCTCATCAGCAACAGGGACGAGACAGACTATAGGAGTGAGGTGAGCCGCCTGGCCGTGTGGTGCATGGACAATCTCTCCCTGAACGTGGAAAAAAACAATGAGATTGTTGTGGACTTCAGGAGAGCGCAATCCCAGCATGCTCCCCTGAACATCAACGGCGCTGTGCTGGAGAGGTTGTGCAGCACCGAGTTCCGGGGAGTGCACATCACCGAGGACCTCTCCTGGACCAGCAACACATCGTCACTGGCCAAGAAAGCTCACCAGCATTTCTACTTCCTGCGCAAGCTGAGAAGAGTCAGAGCCCCGACCCCCAGCATGTGCTTGTTCTACAGAGGGACCATAGAGAGCATCTTGACCAACTGGATTGGTCTGCATTGCAACTGTGTGGTACGGAGCCTGCATTGCATCCTGCCGCAAGACTCTCCATCGCATAGTGAGGGCAGCTGAGAAGATCATCGGAACCTTTCTTCCCTCCCTGCAGTACATTTACAGCACCCGCCTCACCCGCAAAGCCCTCCGCATAGCGGGGGATGCCAGCCATCCGCCTGATGGCAGCAGACTGAAGAGGCTGCGGGCCAGGACTAGCCGACTCAAAGACAGTTTTATTCATCAGGCTGTGAGGAATCTGAAATCTCTGTCCACTCTGCATCCTCTACCTCTTCTGTCCTCTGCCCACCTGAACTCTGACGACCCACAAACATGTAGATGCACACACACTATACACACACACACTCACAACAGATAAACTACAGTTTATTTAGCTTTTATATTGATATTCATTGTTGTCTTTTGTGGCACCTTGTAGCACCTTTTGTAGCACCTTGAGTACCGTAATTTCAATCCTCTGTATATTTTACAGCTCTAATTGCAATAACACATTACTGTGAAACCGTCATATTTTTTATTTTTAAGGTTTTCATCCAGTTGGAATCTGATACAGGCCAATGCCTAGTGTCTTGAGAGTCAATCCCTGAACATCATCACCTTGAACTTTGGGTGTATCTCATGTCTCTTATTTTCAACCCTCCTCAGTCTTTGACCTTTGCAAAAGTCTTCTGGCAGTGATGTGTAAAAATGGGTGTATGCCAGCTGTATTGTCAGCAGAGCAGGACTTCACAAATGGTATGGTAGGCATTTATTTTCAGTCCTCGACATATGTGAAACATATCGAGACCCGGCGGCACGGTGGGTGACTGGTTGGCACATCTGCCTCACAGTTCTGAGGACCGGGTTTCAAATTCCAGCCCCGCCTGTGTAGAGTTTGCATGTTCTCCCCGTGCCAGCGTGGGTTTTCTCCGGGCACTCCCGGTTTCCTCCCACATCCCAGAAACATGCGTGGTAGCTTGATTGAAGACTCTAAATTGCCCGCAGGTGTGAATGTGAGTGCGAATGATTGTTTGTTAATAAGTGCCCTGCGATTGGCTGGCGACCAGTTCAGGGTGTACCCCGCCTCTCACCCGAAGATAGCTGGGATAGGCTCCAGCACGCCCGCGACCCTTGTGAGGAAAAGCGGTACAGAAAATGGATGATTGTATTATTCTGTAATGAATTTGAGTACACTGGTCCATCGTTACTACGCAATGATTGCTCCGGCAGTGTAGTGACACATGCTGCTGCCTTTCATGCAGATGCTGCAGGTGTAGAGTAACATTGTTGCCCATATTTGAGTTTAAAAATAAAAGTGACACTTCTCCAGTTTCCATTGTGATTAAGGACTATACAAATAGTCTAAAAGGGCTTCACAGGCCCACAGTTGGCAATGATTGACGACATCCCCTAATCTAAACCCCTCAACTGGGCAAGGAAAAACTCAAAACCCCATTTGGGGAAAAAAGAAACCTTGACAAGGGACCGCAGATGGGAGTTGATGACCAGGATGAGCAGGCTGCAATGGATGTCGTGTGGGCAACATTTACCATTTAGTCTGGTGCTGTACAATGTTCATTTAGATGGCATAAGAGTCAATTTAAAGAGAAAAGGCGCCAAACTTCGGGAAAGTGGTTCTGCCTCAGGACCTGACCCAGTCGGTCGGAGCAGAATCCTCCATGGCATCAACTCCGGGGGAAGGGGTCCACCTCAGATCTTGTCCCAGTTGGTCAATGCAGAACCCAAACAGCAACAGCCTCAGATTCGGTCAAAATTCACCGAGCCCTCTCTCCAAGCAGGAGACAGGGAGTGGGGGTTACGGGGGTAGATAGGACAAGTTACAGTAAAACAGGCCTGTGTGTATTTGAAAGGTCCCATATTTTGGCTATTTAGATCTCCATCCATGGAGTGACTCTCTAACATGGACTTAATATAAAAGAGTCAATTTCATAAAAACAAAAAACAAAACAAAAAAAACACACGGTGGTTTTGTCATACGTGTCCAGAAAAGGCCCCTCTGACAGCTACTTCTGTTTGACCCAGTTTTGTATTCGCTTTGTCCATATATCGAATGACCTAATTTCAGGCCTCTTGGTAGAAAAACGTCTGGAACTCAGGAATGCTTGGACACTTGTAATTAATAGTTCATATTTACTGCGGCACCATCGAGCCGATGCATCCCAAATACTAGAAAAAGTTGGTTTGGTAAAATATGGCACCTTTAACGAAATGGCAAAGAGTAAAAATAAGTCTTAAGTCGGGATTTAAACATTTCTACTGCGGTAGCACCTCCAATATCAGTGGGGAGGGCATTCCAGAGTATTGGAGCCTGAACAGAAAATGATTAAGAGGGTGCGGACTTCTCTTGCCTCTTGCAGTCACCAAAACACCAGCGTTTTGCGAGTGTAGGTTCCGGGACAGAACATACGGTACAACTAAGGCAGCTAGATAAGAGGTTGCTAACCCGTGTAATATATTTTATGAGTAAATAACAGGACCTTAAAATCGCATCTCAAGACAGGCTAATCCGTCAATCATTTCAGTGCCATCCCCAGCATAAACTCGCATACCGTGATTTTTTTAAAAATAGTTTATGTTCAAAAATATAAAATTAACAACAATCAGTCAAAGATGACAGAGTTGGATTTTTGCAGTTGTTTTGACATCTGAGAAAGGCATCTCCGTTTTTATTTTGCTTTATGAGTCATGACTTAATGGCAAGGAAAATAATGGAGTAGAGGATATGCGATTTAACAGTAGCGGGCATCAAAGGGCGGCATACAGTAAATAATATTTTGCCAGTAACTTCACTCATTGTTTATATACAGCATACATCTATGACCTAAAAAGTAAGATAGAATTCATCAGTTAATGCTTTTTTTGCACATTTTTGTACTTGAAATTCCTCTCTTATGTAATGTTACACAAATACTTAAGGTATTGTACTTTTTTGCCCGAAATTCATATATTTGTTGTTGAATGGGTTAAAAGGGGCCGGCACGGTGGACGACCGGTTAGCACATCTGCCTCACAGTTCTGGGGACAGGGGTTCAAAGCCCAGCCCCGCCTGTGTGGAGTTTCCAGGTACTCCCCGTGCCTGCGTGGGTTTTCTCCGGGCACTCCGGTTTCCTCCCACATCCCAAAAAGATGCCTGCTAGGTTAATTGACAACTCTAAACTCCGCAAGTGTGAATGGGAGTGCGGATGGTTGTTTGTTTGTATGTGCCCTGCGATTGGCTGGCAACCAGTTCAGGGTGTACCCCGCCTCGTGCCCTCCTGCCCGATGATAGCTGGGATAGGCTCCCTAATGAGGAGAAGCGGCTCATAAAATGGATGGATGGATGGATGAATTTTGTCCGATTAATCGGTTATCTGAATTTTTTTCCTGCCAAATATCAGAATTGGCACCGGCCACATCGAAATCCATATCAATTGGGTTCTGTGATTTATTAACCATGTTGTGGCAGAGACAGTTTGCTGCCGTAGTGGATTATTTTAGTTTCCACTGATCATGATGGAACTTTTTTTTAAATTTTTTTAATAAATTTAAACAAACTGGAAACCAACCAACCACCATCAAAGACTGGATTACGTTAAACAAAACGTTCTGAATGTAACTGTAATTATATAATAGTCTTTAGGATATAATTAGTTGGATTGAGCACTACAAAAGAAAAGCCAGGAACACATTTGAGGTGCAAAATAAATACTTTTATTTGTCACCTGATGGTGATGTTGAGGTTGTGTCTGAAGTCTAATGAGTGGAGTGCAGTGGCCAGGGCTGCATACAGGTGAGAGCAGCTAAAACACAAGCAGTATACTGGGCTGCTCACTGGGTCAGAGCTCAACTGGAAAAACTGCAGGATAAAAAAAAAAAAAACAGATCTTACAACATGTTCAATTTTACTATTCGATACAATTTGTGTCATTATAAACCCTCATTCCAATGAAGTTGGGACATTGTGTAAAATGGAAATAAAAACAGAATACAATGAGTTGTAAATGATTTTCAACGTATATTCAATTGAATACACTACAAAGGCAAGATATTTAATATTCAAACTGATAAACTTAACTGTTTTTTTTTTTGTTGGCAAATATTCACTCCTTTTGATAGAATTTGATTCCTGAAACACATTCCAAAAAAAGATGGGACAGGGGCTTATTATATCAGCTTTCCTTTTAAAAACTGAGGACGTTGTTGAAGCTTTGTAGGTAGAATGTTTCGTCCCCATTCTTGCTTGATGTACAACAAGAAACAACAATAATGTTCATCAGTTGGAACTTTAAACATCTTGTCTTTGTAGTGTACTCAATTGAAAATAAGTTGAAAATGATCTGCAAATCATTGTATTCAGTTTTTATTTGTATTGTACAAAATGTCCCATTTTGATTGGAATTGGGGTTTGCATATAACATATTGTTGGTGTCGAATGAAAAGCAGTTTCTTTTTGTCGGGAAAACAAGCAAAAAGTGACATGTCAAACCCAACATTTGCAGAGCAATGCTTTTCATTGGACAGTGATGATGAAGGAGAGCATGAATTCAGTTCTCAATTTACCTATAGATTATTCACAGGTTGTTAAGTAATGTAGTCGAGTAGTACTATAAGGTGTTACAAAACCAGGCAGTGCTGAAATTCAAGTAAAAATCTCGTTTCTCACTGATAAAAACAAACATACTCCTGTGCCAGGTTTTTGTGAATGTGAAAAAATGAAACCAAGATTCATAATTTCAACTTTTCCCACATTAAATGTAAATTATAACGTAAACCGTGCAATTGAAAAACAAATCTTTCAACAATCTTTCGTGCGGGGTGGGGCGGACATTTTATGGCTTACAGGCCACATCCGACCCCTCCACAGTCTCTTACCGCCCATTGTCAGGTCTTTATGGAGTGAAAATAAAATGTAGCGCAGTGCTTTTATTTTAAAAGCTATGCTTTTCATTTGAAAGTCAATAAAGTTAGATGGCGGGGCCTGCACCCATGGGGCTCGGCTGGGCACAGCCCAAATGAGTAACATGGGTCCCCCTTCCCATGGGCTCACCACCTGTGGGAGGGGGCCATAGGGGTTGGGTGCAGTGTGAGCTGGGCGGTGGCCGAAGGCAGGGACCTTGGCGAGCCAATCCCTGGCTACAGAAGCTGGCTCTAGGGATGTGGAATATCACCTCTCTGACAGGGAAGGAGCCCCAGGTGGAGTGTGAGGTCGAGATGTTCCGACTAGATGTAGTCGAGCTCACCTCCACACACGGCTTGGGCTCTGGTACCAGTCCTCTTGAAAAGGGTTGGATTCTATTCCACTCTGGAGTGGCCCACAGTGTGAGGTATACTTATTGCCCCCAGGCTTAGCGCCTGTACATTGGGGTTCAACCCGGCAGGCGAGAGGGTAGCCTCCCTTCGCCTTCAGGTGGGGGGACGGGTCCTGACTGTTGTTTGTGCCTATACACCAAACAGCAGTTTCCGACTACCCACTCTTTTTGGAGTCCTTGGAGGGGGTGCTAGAGAGCACTCCCATCGGGCCCCCCATTGTTCTGCTGGGGGACCTCAATGCTCACGTGGGCGATGACAGTGAGACCTGGAAGGGCGTGATTGGGAGGAACACCCCCCGATAAGAACCCGAGCAGTGTTCTGTTATTGAACTTTTGTGCTCATCACGGATTGTCCATAACGAACACCATGTTCAAGCATAAGGGTGTCCATATGTGCACTTGGCACCAGGACATCCTAGGTCACAGTTCGATGATCGCCTTTGTGGTTGTGTCATCGGACTTGCGGCCGGATGTCTTGGGTGAAGAGAGGGGCGGAGCTGTCAACTGATCACCACCTGGTGGTGTGTTGGCTCCGATGGTGGGGGAAGAGGCCGGTCCGACCTGGCAGGCCCAAACGTATTGTGAGGTTCGTCTGGCAAAATCCCCTGTCAGGGGTTTCCACTCCCACCTCCGGCAGAACTTCACCCAAGTCCCGGAGGAGGCGAGGGACATTGAGTCCGAGTGGACCATTTTCCACGCCTCCATTGTTGAGGCGGTCGACCGGAGCTGTGGCCGTAAGGTGGTCGGTGCCTGTCGTGGCGGAAACCCCCGAACTCGTTGGTGGACACCAACGGGGAGTGATGCCGTCAAGCTGAAGAAGGAGTCCTATCGGGCCTTTTTGGCCAGTGTAACTCCTGAGGCAGCTGATGGGTACCGGCTGGCCAAGCGGAATGGAACTTTGGTGGTCGCTGAGGCAAAAACACGGGCATGGGAGGAGTTCGGTGAGAACCGAACTCCTGGAGAACGACTCCTGGAGAACGACTTCCGGATGGCTTCGAGGAAATTCTGGTCCACCATCCGGCGTCTCAGGGGGGGGAAGCAGTGCACCATCAACACTATGCGTCGTGGGAATGGGGCACTGCTGACCTTGACTCAGGACGTTCGGTGGGGACTTCGAAGACCTCCTCAATTCCACTGACACGCCTTCCCATGAGGAAGAAGAGTCTGGGGTCTCTGAGGCGGGCTCTCCTATGTGGGGGCCGAAGGGTCACTGGTTCCCGGCTATGACGGTCTGCATGTCGAAGTGTCCTTGGGCTACTGCCCCCGCGACCTAACCCCGGATAAGCGGAAGGAAGTGGATGGATGGACATCATGATGGGGTGTTGTGTGTAGAATTTTGAGGAAAGAAATGAATTACTTCCATTTTGGAATAAGGCTGTAAGATAAAATGTGAAACGAGTGAAGCGCTGTGAACACTTTCCGGATGCACTGTGTGTTTATATATGTACACACAGTATATTACACTTTCAATTAGACCTAAGAATATCTTTGAAAGGTTCCTGTAGAATCAAACGCGTATGTATGATATTTATTTATTATTATTTATTATTTATTTTATTTATTATTATTATTATTATTTTTTTTTTTAAATGAGACAAAAGACAAGATGAGCACAAGGATCTTTGGTGGGCTTTTTTTTCCTGCTGCGAAACCATCTTTGTCTCTATGCGTCACACAATGCAAGTTACTGTTCCTTTGTTTTGTTTTTGTTTTTGTTTTTTACTCTCAATTAGTCCTGAAAATGCCTCCTAAGAATAGTGTAAAAAGTGTTCAGCAGCCTATTAGTGCTGAAAAAAAAAGGAAATAATTGCAAAACAAGAGCATGGTGTGCATTTGTGAACTTGCTGTCCAATTTTGTTAAAAAAAAAAAAGAAATCAACAATTTGCACTACAATCAAGGACAAAGAGGCAATTAAGGCAGCCGATGGCAGTTACAGTGCCGTGACTAAGTATTGGCCCCCTTCTCAAACTATTATATTTTTTCAGTTTCCCCACTTTAATGTTAAAGATCATCAAACAAATGCAACTATTAGACAAATATAACCAAAGTGAAGTTAAAATGCTTTTTTTAAATGATTTCATTTATGAAGGGAAAAAAAACTATTATGTGAAAAAGTAATTACCTCCTTGTTAAATCATGAACTAATTGTGGCTAATTACAATTTTTGGTTAATTTTCACTGATCACACCCAAGTCTGATTACCTCCAGACCTGTTCAATCAATAATCACACCCGACAAAACCAAGTCGGATAAAAGATCTAAAAAAGCTGCAACAAAATGACACGATCCAAAAGAAATTCCAGAACAGTCGAGAAATAAAGTAATTGACATCTATCAGTCTGGAAAGGGTTACAAAAGCCATTTCTAAAGATTTAGGATTTAAGCGAGCCATATGGAGAGCCATTATCCTCACATGAAGAAAACATGGAACAGTGGTGAACCTTTCCAGGAGTGGCCGGCCTACAAAGATTGCCTCAAGGGAACAGCAATGACTCATCCAGGAGGCCACAGAGGAACTCAGGACAACTTCTAAAGAAAGGCAATGAAAGTTGAGCTTTTTGGAAGGTGTGTGTGTCCTTACATCTGGCGTAAATGTAGCACTGCATTTTAGAAAAAGAACATCATACTAACAGTCAAACATGGTGGTGGTTTTGGGCTGCTTGCTCCTTCAGGACCTGGACAACTTGCTGTGATGGATGGAACCATGAGTCTTTTTGGGAATGATGCAATAAGTTTTTCACACCTGGATTTGGGGATCTGCTGCCATTCCTCCTTGCAGATCCTCTCCAGTTCTGTCAGGTTGGATGGTGAACATTGGTGGACAGCCATTTTCAGTTCTCTCCAAAGATGCTACATTGGGTTTAAGTTAGGGCTCTGGCTGGGCCATTCAAGAACAGTCACTGAGTTGTTCTGAAGCCACTCCTTCGTTATTTTAGCTGTGTGCTTCAGGCCCATTGTCTTGTTGGAAGGTGAACCTTCGGCTCAGTCTGAGGTCCTGAGCACTCTGGAGAAGGTTTTCGTCCAGGATATCCCTGTACTTGGCCGCATTCATCTTTTCTTCGATTCCAACCAGTGGTCCTGTCCCTGCAGCTGAAAAACACCCCCACAGCATGATGCTGGCACCACCATGCTTCACTCTTGGGACTATATTGGACAGGTGATGAGCAGTGCCTGGTATTCTCAAAACATACCGCTTAGAATTAGGGGCAAAAAGTTCTGTCTTGGTCTCACCAGACCAGAGAATCTTACTTACCATCTTGGATTCCTTCAGGTTTTTTTTTTTTTTTGCAAACTCTATGCGGGCTTTCTTGTGTCTCCCACTGAGTAGTGGCTTCCGTCGGGCCACTCTGCCATAAAGCCCCGACTGGTGGAAGGCTGCAGTGATGGTTGACCTTCTAGAACTTTCTCCAATCTCCCCACCGCATCTCTGGAGCTAAGCCACAGTGATCTTTGGGTTCTTCTTTACCTCTCTCACCAAGGCTCTTCTGACCCCGATTGCTCAGTTTGGCCAGACGGCCAGCTCTAGGAAGGGTTCTGTTAATCCCAAACGTCTTCCATTTAAGCGTTATGGAGGCGACTGTGCACTTAAGAACCTTAAGTGCAGCAGAATTCTTTTGGTAACCTTGGCCGGATCTGTGCCTTGCCACAATTCGGTCTCTGAGCTCTTCAGGCAGTTCCTTTGACCTCATGATTCTCATTTGCTCTGACATGCACTGTGAGCTTTAAGGTCTTATATAGACAGGTGTGTGGCTTTCCTAACAAGTCCAATCAATATAATCAAACACAGTCGGACTCCAATGGAGGTGGAGAACCATCTCAAGGATAATCAGAAGAAATGGAAAGCACCCGAGTTAAATATATGAGTGTCACAGCAAAGGGTCTGAATACTTATGGCTGTATGATATTTCAGTTTTTCTTTTTTAATAAATCTGCAAAAGGTTCAAAAATTATGTTTTTTTTCCCCCCCTTGTCAATATGGGGTGCGGCGGCATGGTGGACGACTGGTTAGAGCATCAGCCTCACAGTTCTGAGAACCGGGGTTCAATCCCCGGCCCCGCCTGTGTGGAGTTTGCATGCTCTCCCCGTGCCTGCGTGGGTTTTCTCCGGGCACTCCGGTTTCCTCCCACATCCCAAAAACATGCATGGTAAGGTTAATTGAAGACTCTAAATTGCCCGTAGGTGTGAATGTGAGTGCGGATGGTTGTTTGTTTGTATGTGCCCTGTGATTGACTGGCAACCAGTTCAGGGTGTACCCCGCCTCCTGCCCGATGATAGCTGGGATAGGCTCCAGCACTCCCGTGACCCTTGTGAGGATAAGCGGCTCAGAAAATGGATGGATGGAATATGGGGTGCTGTGTATACATTAACGAGGAAAAAAAATTTACTTAAATGATTTTAACAAATGGCTGCAATATAACAAAGAGTGAAAACTTTAAGGGGTCTGAAAACTTTCCGTACCCACTGTATCTCCACAGAGATGTGAAAGACTCATTGCCAGTTATAGGAAACACTTGATTTCAGTTGTTGCTGCTGAGGATGGCCGAACCAGTTATTAGGTTTAGGGGACCATTACGTTTTCACACAGGACCAGGTAACTTTGAATATTTATTTTTTTCCTTAAAAAATGAAATCACCATTTAAAAAAAGCATTTTAAGTTCATTTGGGTTATATTTTACTGATATTTATATTTGTTTGATGATCTAAAGCATTAAAGGGGTTATATGCAATAATGCAAGAATTTGAGAAGGGGGGGGGGGGGGGGCAATACTTTTTTATGGCACTGTACGTATGAAATAGTGTCCTTGGAGATCGACAGAAAAGATGTCAAGAAGCTGCTGGATGACCAAAACAAGGAACACACCACAAAGAAACTTGAGCTGCAGCGCGAACAGGGCTATTCAGGAAGAGCATTCATTTGAATTTAATTTAAATTTAAGGTAATTTTAATCTTTGACGGCTATTCAGGAAGAACTGTCAGAGGACAATGAAAACTCAGGAGGAGGTTTCTTGTGCCACAATATAAGAAATGTGCAGGAAATTGAGTGATGTGCAGGCTTTTATTGAAAAGCATCACCCCAATACAAAAGTGGCCAAGAGAGCAATTGATATTTGGAATGACAACATGATGTCCCACTTCCGGAAAATCTTCCTGAAAAGAAAATGACAAGTTTCCCTAGATCGATATCTTGTGCCAGAATCAACCACTGATGAATTAGAAAACAGACAGATGAAGGAAACAAAACAACTGAATCAGACTTTTTGTTATTATGGAAGGAGACTTAGTGGAGAAGCTATAGTCCTACTCTCCTTTCTCCACTCCTTAGTTAAAGAGTTAAAGTTAAAGAGCAATAAACATTTGTTTAGTGTGTTATTACTTCAAAATAAAAATAAACAAAAAACAAAACTTAAATTTTTGCTTATTTTTACATTCTACAACACACTGAATATAAATAACTTAGTTTTGTGGCTGGAATGTATTATTTCCGATCATATCAATGGGAAACATTACCTAAGTTTATTTTCATTTAACCTTTTCTTCGCCAGGAAAACCTCCTTAAGATTAAAAAAAATTCTCTTTTACAAGAGTAGTCAGGACAGGCAACAAACCTGGCAATAAAACAGGTTTGACAAGCTAAAAACATTCAGACAAACAATCTCAAAATACAACAATCAGCAGTTTTTCTTAGCATATCCAAACTCTTTACAACCAAATTAAATGAAGCATTGGCAGCCTATGCTTCTGCCTCCAAAACTGCTTAACAGTCTTTTAAAAGTGTTTAATGAGACCAGATCCTTCATTTTAAGCGGTTGCTGAAGATTGTTCCATGTGGAAGCTGTACCTTTAAAAGAACGTTTCCCCAGCTCAGTGCGAATCTTTCAGGTTTCAGGTTACAAATGTGGTCAAGGAAAGAATGAAGTTTGTAACCAGAGGTTCCACTGTAATTGTAACATCATACGGTGATTTACTGCTTTATATAAATACATCAAATGAATATGGAACACAACCGCCATGGCCCTTGACAACCTTGAGTTTCTTAGGTGGCTCCTGTAGCATACGTCTGCAAGCCGTAGCGCCACAAATGTAACGACAGCCTGACGTCAGTTTAGTACAGCAACACAGGTGTTATGTTTGGTGCCGTTTCAAAATGAATAAAGCTGTCATTAGCACATGGTCGTTGTCCACACATTATTGGACATAACATGGGCGACGAAGATGGAACTTTACTTTGTGTCGCTACCCTCATTTTTCACCCTGTCCGTGGAATGAATCTTTTCAGATGGCCCAGTGGAGAACGGATTACTCAAAGCAAGCAACCTGAGACGAACCACGAAGCTCTTCCGCAATCTGGGCAGCGGATTTTATGTACGCTCAAACCAGCACAGGCATGTGAAGACCGTGTCGCAATGTTGGCTGACATTTCACTGCTCCACAGAGGTTCAAGTAGGGCGATTGGAGGGGTGGTAAATGTTACGGCAGTGTGACATCAGTGTTGTTGTAAACTACACACGTTGTGATGATTGGTGCTGTCCTGGTTAAAACACAGTCGTTGTCTTGGACATGGCCTAATATGGACCACCTGGATGGGGATTGGGATTTTCCCGATGCACAAAAAGGAACACGGGGTTGGGCGTCTGCAGGAACCAGTTGAGCCAGCTGTGCCTGTGGAACCTGAGCCCAGTACGCCTCAAAAGCCCTTTATCTCAATGATTATTACTGATTTATACTTGTTACTTACAGTAAGTTATATCGAGATCTTATCCTGTGCTTAGCTTGTTACATGGCAGAATAAGACAAGACTGAGTCACTAAACAGGTCGTCTACACGGTTAACTCAGCGAGGAGGGGGGCCCTTATTTTGTGTGTTTGCTGTAGTCAGAGGCAATTGCCCGAGTTCCAAGAACGGGGAGGGGGTTGATGTAAGCGTTACGACAGTCTGACGTCAGTGTCGTAAAGCTGCAGAAGCGTTGTGATGACTGGGGATGTTGAAAAAGGAATAAAGGTTTTATTACCGCACAGTCGTTGTCCGCACAATGTTGGACTTGACAAATCCTTGGGAAAAATATTTCCCCTCTCTTGCTTTCACTAATGTTGTTCAAGGAGCGACAATGTAAAAAGAAGTCTTTAACTTGTGCAACGAAATATTGGCCAATAATGTGCTCGGAATGAATCTTAATCTGACAAATATTTGCATTAGACTCCATCAATCTTATCACACAGAAATCAAATCACCCATCATTCACAGCAATAAAAAGATTGCACATGACGTCTCAAGCGTGCGCATTCATATTGCCCGTTTCAAATTGAGGTGTTTGCTTTGTAGTGTTTAGTGAGTTTGGGTTTGGCGTCAGTTTTTTTTTAATGCTTTTATCTCTTGTTGTCTCGATTATTGTTAGAAAGTCTATTGCTAGCACGGTGCCCGACTGGTTAGAGCGTCTGCCTCACAGTTCTGAGGACCGGGGTTCAATGTGTGGAGTTTGCATGTTCTCCCCGTGCCTGCGTGGGTTTTCTCTGGGCACTCGGTTTCCTCCCACATCCCAAAAACATGCATGGTAGGTTAATTGACAACGCTAAACTGCCCGTAGGTGTGAATGTGAGTGCGAATGGTTATTTGTTTGTATGCGCCCTGCGAATGGCTGGCAACCAGTTCAAGGGTGTACCCCGCCTCCTGCCCGATGACAGCTGGGATAGGCTCCAGCACGCCCGCGACCCTAGTGAGGAGAAGCAGCTCAGAAAATGGATGGATGGAAGTCTATTGCTAATACCCAGTTACTGCAAAACTCTGCCGGAGGTGTGCTGATGAGGACAAGAGGCGGGCACACATTACACCAGTTTTGAAATCGCTGCATTGGCTCCCCATATGTTTAAGGATTGATTTTAAGGTTCATCGTCATTTAGCAGTTTTGAACTGAATCTGTTCGAGGCTTGGTCGCGCTCACAGTTTTGGGTGCCGTGGTCTATCGACCGCCTAAATACAACAAACAAAAAATGTTATCAGTGGATTTTCTGAACTGCAGGCCGAAATCATGCTGAATTATGACCGTGTCATTATTATTGGAGATTTCAATGTTCATGTGTGCTGCCCTGAATAGCCAATGGCGAGTGACTTTTTAAACCTTATTGACTCTTTTACCCTTATGCAGTTTGTGTCTGGATCAACACAAGAACGGGGACACACACTCGATCTTGCTTCATGTTTTTGGTTGACCTGTTTTTAATTTTGAGATTTGTTATGCAGTTTCCTCCCATCATGTTTTATTTGAGGTTGCTC
Organism: Phycodurus eques; assembly: GCF_024500275.1. NCBI lineage: Eukaryota > Metazoa > Chordata > Actinopteri > Syngnathiformes > Syngnathidae > Phycodurus > Phycodurus eques. Next base: position 26,781,085 of record NC_084535.1, read on the forward strand.
TTGCTGGTGAAACAGTTCAACCTGCCCCTGTGCCGTGCCATTTTTAACCCTTCCACTGCTGTACATTTTTCAACTGCTTTTAATCTTAACTGTGTCATTCCCGTGTCCGTGGCCAAAATGGAGGATATTAACCCATTGTTTCACTCCCCCAGCCTCACTGTCTTTGACACTGTAGCTCCATTAAAGATCAAGCTGTCTAAAGTTAAGTCCTGGTTAAATGACACTACAAGAGCTGTTAGACGCGAGTGTCGCAGAGCTGAGCGCAAACAGAAGAAGGACAAACTACAGGTGTCTTTCCAAATGTTGAAGAGTTGCTGGCACCATTATCAGAAGGATGCCAGATCAAAACACCTATCTGACATTATTCTTGCAGACCAACACACACTTAGTGTCCTTTTTAAAACAATTAACTTTGTCCTGAATGCTCAGCAGTCTGTCTGTCCGAAGGAATCCCCCACTCTTTGTGAAGAGTTTCTTAACTTTTTTATAAATAAGGTGTCTTCTACAAGGGTTTGCATTCCAGCCTCTTCCTATGTCCCTTCAGTAACGCACTCTACATGGGGGTCAGCGCATCTGCCATTAGTCGTCTGCAGATGGTACAGAACACTGCTGCACTTCTTTTAACTGGTACATCCATCCATCCATCCATTTTCTACCACTTATCTGAGGTCGGGTCGCGGGGGCAGTAGCTTTAGCAGGGACGCCCAGACTTCCCTCTCCCCAGCCACTTCATTCATCTCTTCCGGGGGTATACCGAGGCGTTCCCAGGCCAGCCGAAGGATGTAGTCTCTTCAGCGTGTCCTGGGTCGTCCACGGGATCTCCTCCCGGTGGGACGTGCCCGGAACACCTCACCAGGGAGGCATCCAAATCAGATGCCCCAGCCACCTAATTGGGCTCCTCTCGATGTGAAGGAGCAGCGTCTCTCCTCTGAGATCCTTAACTCCTTCTTTACCACAATGGATCGATACAATGCTCTGCGGTGGCAAGGCCCCTGGGGTGGATAAGATTCGCCTGGAGTTCCTCAAGGCTCTGGATGTGGTCGGGCTGTCCTGGTTAACACGCTTCTGCAACATCGCGTGGACATCGGGGACAGTGCCTCTTGATTGGCAGACTGGGGTGGTAGTCCCCCTTTTTAAGAAAGGGGACCGGAGGGTGTGTTCCAACTACAGGGGGATCACGCTACTCGGCCTCCCTGGTTGGGTCTGTTCAGGGTTAATGGAGAGGAGGGTCCGTCGGGAAGTCAAATCTCAGATTCAAGAGGAACAGTGGGGTTTTCGTCCTGGCCATGGAACAGTGGACCAGCTCTACACCCTTGACGGGGTCCTCGAGGGTGCATGGGAGTTCGCCCAACCAGTCTATATGTGTTTTGTGGACAGAAGGCGTTCGACCGTGTCCCTCGGGCAGTAAGTCGGACTCGTTTCCGGTGAGGGTCGGACTCCGCCAAGGCTGCCCTTTGTCACCGATTCTATTTATAGCTTTTATGGACAGAATTTCTCGGCGCAGCCGAGGCGTAGAGGGGGTCCGGTTTGGTGGCCTCAGTATTGCATTTCTGCTTTTTGCAGATGATGTGGTTCTGTTGGCTTCATCAAGCCGTGACCTCCAACTCTCACTGGAGCAGTTCGCAGCTAAATGTGAAGCGGCTGGGATGAAAATCAGCACCTCCAAATCTGAGACCATGGTCCTCAGTCGGAAAAGCGTGGCGTGACCTCTCCAGATCCTGCCCCAAGTGGAGGAGTTTAAGTATCTTGGGGTCTTGTTCACGAATGAGGGAAGAATGGAGCGGGAGATCGACAGGCGGATCGGTGCTGCGTCTGCAGTGATGTGGACTTTGTATTGATCCGTTGTGGTAAAGAAGGAGCTAAGGATCTCAGAGGAGATAGATGGATGTCTCATGCATAACATGTCACATATTGATCACTGACAGCCAGTGCGCAGGTGTGTACACTTCAGTGTAAAGAATCCTTTACTATTAACAAGCAATGCCCTGTAGGGTTTTGCTGACTATCCAGTTGAATTGACTGGGAGGTCACTTTATTACACACACCCTACACTCATGGTTTGAAAATGACATAGTGGCACAAATCAACCATAAATGTGAAATAAGCTTAAATGTTAAATAAAAATGCATTCAGCAAATTACTATAAACACACACTAATGACAAAGATGAACATCGGGTTTTTGCTTCAGCGACCACCACACGTGTACATTTGAGCAGATTTCTCCCATCTGGGCCTCATTGCACTGGCTGCCAGTGCACTTCAGGAATCGTTTTTATTAGTTTTTAGATCATTAGATGCTCTTGCCACGCCCTACCGCACAGAGCTTCTTCACCCTTACGAACCCACTCGCTCTCTCAGATCAGCTAGCCAGCTCATCCTTCTTACTGTCCCCTTATTCAGGGTGAAGCTCAGAGGGGAGTGAGCCTTTTCTGTTGCCGTTCAAAAACTATGGAAACTATGGAACAAATTGCCTCAGCATATTAGACAGGCTTCCTGTTTCCCAGTTTTTAAATCACTTCTCAAAACACATCTCTTCTCCTTGCCCTTTGATACCCAGTGAGATGTTGACTCTTTGACTCTCTGTGTGTCTAAATAAATTATATTATATCAAATTGTAGTCATGGTTTCCCTCGGAGGGCTGTTATCACTGTGAAACCATATGGATGTACTAATGCCTCATCATATTTTTACATACCTGTACAGCATATATTAAACCCCCCTCATATTCGCGGCTTGGCATTCACGGATTCACCGAGTTTTTGTGGGAAACAATCCCCGGATATTTTTGGAAACGCCTGCATATATTTGCTGTATTCTTTTCAAAATTCCCTGTTTTTTTGCCATTTTTTATTTTTACCCAATTACCTGCTTAATTGTGTTTTTTGTCAGGGGGCGAAAATTTAGCTTTTTAACCTCGGTGGCAAGGCCCCTGGGGTGGATGAGATTCGCCCGGAGTTCCTAAAGGCTCTGGATGTTGTGGAGTTGTCCTGATTGACACGCCTCTGCCTGCTAAAGCTACTGCCCCCGCGACCCGACCTCAGATAAGCAGTAGAAAATGGATGGATGTCTCATGCATAACATGTCACATGTTGATCACTGACATCCAGCCCGCAGGTGTGTACACTTCAGTATAAGAATCCTTTACTATTGCAAGCAATGTCCTGTCAAGTTTTGCTGACTATCCAGTTGAATTGACTGGGAGGTCACTTTATTACACACACCCTACACTCATGGTTTGAAAATGACATAGTGACACAAATCAACCACAAATGTGAAATAAGATTAAATGTTAAATAACACATGCATTCAGCAAATTACTAGTAACATAAACACACACTAATGACAAAGATGAACATCTTTTTTACTGTAAGAATTCAAATTTGCATGTCGCGATAGTAGCATATACAACCCCAATTCCAATGAAGTTTGTTAAACATAAATACAGAATACAATGATTTGCAAATCATGTTGAACCTGTATTTAATTGAATACATTACAAAGACAAGAAATGTAATGTTCAAACTGATAAACTATTTTTTTTTTTTAGCAAATAATCATTAACTTAGAATTTTATGGCTGAAACATGTTCCAAAAAAGCTGGGACAGGTGGCAAAAAAGACGGAGAAAGTTGAGGAATGCTCATCAAACACCTGTTTGGAACATCCCACAGGTGAACAGGCTAATTGGGAACAGGTGGGTGCCATGATTGGGTATGAAAGGAGCTTCCCTGAATTCCTCAGTCATTCACAAGCAAAGCTGGGGCGAGGTTTACCTCTTTGTGAACAAGTGCGTGAGAAAATAGTCGAACAGTTTAAGGACAATGTTCCTCAACGTACATTTGCAAGGAATTTAGGGATTTCATCATCTACGGTCCATAATATTGTCAAAATGTTCAGAGAATCTGGAGAAATCACTGCAAGTAAGCGGCAATGCCGAAAACCATCATTGAATGCCCGTGACCTTCGATCCCTCAGGCGGCATGCCATCAAAAACTGACATCAATGTGTAAAGGATATCACCACATGGGCTCAGGAACACTTCAGAAAACCAATGTCAGTAAATACAGTTCGGCGCTACATCCGGAAGTGCAACTTGAAACTCTACTGTGCAACGTAAAAGCCATTTATCAACAACACCCAGAAACTCCGCCAGCTTCTCTGGGCCCGAGCTCATCTAAGATGGACTGATGAGAACTGGAAAAGTGTTCTGTGGTCCGACGAGTCCACATTTTAAATTGTTTTTGTAAATTGTGGACGTCGTGTCCTCCGGGCCAAAGAGGAAAAGAACCATCCAGACTGTTATGTACGCAAAGTTCAAAAGCCGGCATCTGTGATGTATGGGCTGTGTTAGTGCCAATGGCATGGGTAACTTACACATCTGTGAAGGCACCATTAATGCTGAAAGGTACATACAGGTTTTGGAGAAACATATGCTGCCATCCAAGCAATTTAGGAAAAGTTACGAAAAACCTCAATCTATCTCAGTACTTAGAAGGCTCGCTAGATTAATAAAAATGAAGAGTTCTCGATTATAGCGGTTTTACTATTTCACTCAAAAACAGAAGTCACGAAACAGGAAGTGGAATGTTATAGAAAATGTAATTAAATCTACAAGGGAAAACTACAGGGAAACAATGCAGAGGGGCTTGACTACAAAGGGTACAGATAAATATTCGTAGAGCAGGCTGAACTTGTGATGTAAGCGTGAAATGAGAATGTGCAGGGAGCAATGTGAGATCTGGGAATTTCTGTGACCTTTAGTATGAAGCAATTATGGACGAATTTGTACTTAGTAAATAGCGAGTTGTGCACGTAGAACGGAATTTAGGCATGCTGGTTGATCCTCCCGATGGATGGGCCGGGGGGCTGAAAGGGTGGTTTGAAGAAAAAGGAATTCAAGTGTAGGGTGGCCGGAGCGCTTGGGTGGCGTAGTTCGCCACATGTTCAGAGAGAACTGGTTCCTTCTTAGTGGTGCTGCACCCACACACAAAAGTGTGGTTTTGGGAGCGGGTAGAGTGATTCTGCGGTCCGCGACCCTCGGCGCGGCAAGGAAGGTTCGGCCGGGCCTGCCCCGTGTCAGTGCGTCTCCACCACCTCGTGGTGAGATCTGGGGCTTCCTGGCTGTGCGTCAGCGTCTTCGGAAAAACGCAGAAGGCAAAAAGCGAAGGTTCTGGCGTTTTGTACCAAGGAGAGGCCGTCCCGTGCGGGAAGACAGACCATGCCTCTGGTATTGAATTTCATCCTAGAATTTTCTGTGGTTTTAATACCAGTGAAATAAGAAATTAATTCCCAGCTTTTGTATTGTCTCACACACCCTGGTTAATCTATGCAGTGAGTGTTTCACCTTATTTGGTGGATAATAACACTTAATGCCAGTTTGTGTAACAATTCTGGGTTTGTTCTGCGATAAACACAACCATACTCGGTTGACAAACAGATTTACCCAGCAGACTTGCGGGAAAACAGTCATTAGTGACGTTGGTATCATGATATATACTGGGAGCATTCATGCAAAGTTAATAAAATATCAAACAGACATTTAAATTTGGTGACAACTATGAGCATTAAGCGTGTCCGTGCTCCACCCTTTGGGACTGGTCGCGGCGCTGCGGTCGGGCTCGGGACCTCCCTGGGTCCGAGGGGGTCGGTGGCGTCCCCCTGGTTGGATCCCCTGTTGGACAGGCTCAATGGCTTGGCCCCCCGTGTGCGTGGAGGGGGCCAGGCCCACTCTTCCTCAATGTGCCGGCTCAGCAACTCCATACACCAGTTAACTAACATGCATGTGATATGGTCTTCATTCACTAATAAGTTCAATAGACACGCTATTGGCTTTAATTGCTTGTGCTGAGACCACAAATAACAACACAGGTTATACTAACATATCAACTCACAGGTTACTACAGGTGTTTAGACACTAAAAAAGAATCCCACCGCACCACTCGTCAGTAGCACTGCCTTCCTCATGTTTCCACATCCTGTCGTGCCCTTTTATGTCCTCTCTCGTTTTGTTCTGTTGGTTAGTTATTGCATGTCCTCACTGGGTGCCCCCCCCATCCACAAATAATAACACGATTTGACTCTTCTAATGTTACTTGTGTTCAAATATCCAGACTGTCTCAGTATTGTTCTGCTGTGGTTCTCACCCCTATTCCCCTTGTCCAGTCTGTCCCCTAAAACCCTTTTCTGTCCGGCTGCTTTTTCAATAAACATCAGATTAAGATTTTTTTTTTAAATAACCAGAGGGAGTATTTCAAACTCCCCTGTTGCACAGCAAAACTCTTCGATCACACAGGCATACAGATCCACCATTCTGCAAGTCCATTCAGCTGAACAGGACAGGTTTATTTAAAAAAAACAAAAAACTTTTACTGTCCCGGACAAAAGGGCAGGTGCTGGAGCACCAATAGGGGTCTATCTGTGACCGTGACTGCTCTTCGATAACGTGAACTTTATATGGGGATAATTATTGTCATTTTATAGGTTATACTATACAGTTGCACAAGGTACAGTTTACAGTGAAGGTGGAAAAAGTTTACACCACAAAAATCTGGCACTTCAGAATTTTTATATCAACTGTATTCCACCAATCTGCAGTATTGGTGGAGTCTGGACACCTCTTGTGTTGTCACTAACTACTACCATTATGTGTGTGGTGTCTTGACAAGGCACTTTCTTCAACCTGCTTAGGGAGTGTCGGACAAATGTTAAACATATTAACTCCTCTTCAGTCAGTTTGCCAATAAATGTGTGTTTACCACTACTTACTAATCAATCAAATCTCCACCAAGACCTAATAAACCACATCATTTACAATTTAGGGAGAATTTCTGTATTGTTCAATAATATAAAAATCATAAACACACCTGTAAGCATTCAGTCCGCCTTTTGTCCCAGAGTCGAACAACACCATAGTAGGAGGAGCCGCTGGCTATCATGTGATTTCCATCTGTTTGCATGCAGTATAAGGCACTGTCATGAGGTTCCTCCCACTCCATTACATTCTTACTGTTGGGAAGAATGGCCAGTTAGAGATTGATACAATGATGTAAAAATAAATTAAATAATAATAACAATCTGCTGGCGTTCCTGTGCATTACTGTACTTTATTCATAACAAAGATAATAAAGGTATAATCTATCTGTAGAATATGGATTAAGATCTGGGGCAGAGGTGTGACAGACAACAGCATCAATGTGTTCATCATCCAAGAAATGCTGCTCCAGCCACATGAGGAGCCCTGGACCCATTGCAACCAACATTAAGGTCTGACAATGGGTCCGATGATCTAATCCCAGTACCGAGCAGCAGTCAGCCCTGGAGCGCATAGATGTGCCATCCTGGAGGAGTTGCACTAGCTGAGCAACTTTTGTGGGTTACAGACACTGCATCTTGCTACCACTAGGTTGGCTTGCTAATTGCCTATTAGCAGGTGAAATTGATTCACAATACAGTAATTACCACTTCCTAACTGTACAGATTGATATTCCAGATGTGTGACAGACTTGGAGTTCAACAGCGAAGATAATGTGAGTAAAGTGGAACCTCAAGAAAACGGAAGCCGACATCGGATAAAAAGGACCGTCGAGACTGAACAATGTGTCCAAAAATAATTTACATTTGTCACATCAACTGCCATTGACAAAATCTGTTAGTTGCAGTATTGGCCGCTGTTGTTTACAAGCGCTGTAGCGCAATGCAGGCAGAGAATGGGACTGACGGATTTCCGGGTCACAGTTAAACAATAATATTACATCCTCCCGTGCCTATCTGGCGGCCATGTTGAATGTGGGGCATTGACGTGGCAGCCATGTGACGACGGCTATATCTGTTGTCTATTGCACATACAGCAGAGCAAGAGCAGCATGGCTGCAGCGTTAACTCTGAGGAGTACTAAGCACAACTCTTTTGAGTCTGGATCATGCTATTTTTGGTACAGTAACATTTTTTTTGTGAAGCCACCTTTGGCAATGGATTTGGAACAAGGAAGCACATGAATTCCTCGCAGCTCACGAAAGCAACTCGCCTAGATAAATATTGTACTGCACGGGGCGGTTTAGGCCACAAACAAATCCTACAAAACAATTTTGTACTGCACAGTAATATGGGTGCCTATGGCCTTAAAAAAGTGCTTCAATGCAACAGACAATTGGCTATATCGGACGACCGTTGCCCCTTTTAGTCCATTCTATTGAGGTTCCACAGTATAGTGTTCCCTTTATATTGTATGCTGAGCATTTTATTGATGGACGACATACCGTAATTTATCGTGTATAATGGGGCATTTTTCTCCCCCCAAAATTGTCAAAAGTATAGGGATATATCGGGACAAATGGAAAACAATACATTTTATAATTGTATGCCGCCATCTAGTGGTTATGAAAAAGCGGTACACTGTCATTCCAAAATGCCACCGCCACCGAGAGGTTACAAGAAAGGTGTACACTTTCATTCTAATATGCCACTGCCACCTAGTGGTTACAAAAAAGGTGTAGCCTACACTTTCATTCCAATATGAAAGGGGTACATATGACCGCATATATGTACAGTTGTGCTCATAAGTTTACATACCTTGGTAGAATTTGTGAAATTGTTTTTTTTTTTTTTTTTTTTTTTAATATGACTGATGACTGAACAACAACCGTCATTAATTTATTTATGGCTATATTTTGTTTAATGATAATACTTTTCTGAAATGCTTGCCCGTTTAATTTGAAACCCATTAAAATAAAAGTAGCGGCACAGTGGACGACTGCTTAGCACATTTGGCTCATACTTCTGAGGACTAGGGGTCAAATCACGGCCCCGCCTGTGTGGAGTTTGCATGTTCTCCCTGTGGCTGCGTGGGTTTTCTCCAGGTTCTCCGGTTGCCTCCGACATCCCAAAAACATGCATGGTAGGTTGATTGAAGACTATATATATCGCCTGTAGGTGTGAATGTGAGTGCGAATAGTTGTTTGTTTATATGTGCCCTGCGATTGGCTAGCAACTAGCTCTGGGTGTACTCTTGCCCGAAGATAGCTTGGATAGGCTCCAGCACGCCCACGACCATAGTGAGGATAAGTGGTACAGATAATTGATGGATGGATAAAATAAAATTAAATGTGTTTTCCCTGGTCCTTCATGTTTTCTTTAAATAATTGTACCCATCTGGCAAATTCTGCCTGGGTAATCAAACATATTAGCACAACTGTGTTTTTTCTAATTTACTCAATAAAAGTAGGGCTGTGAATTTCAAAATAAGAGCAAGTAAATTTAAAAAAAGTATTACATGTTCAAATAAAGTGCCTAACTTCAGAATAATTCTTTGAAAAAAACTAACAAACTACAGATACTATTTTATTTGTTTTGATCATGTGTTGAAGCAAAATCATGCACTGTAAAAATGCATTATACATAGATAGGGGACCCCATACTTCGGGAGTATGGGGTCCCTGTACGACCAGAGTCAGAGTTTGGTCCGCATATCCAGCAGTGAGTCAGACTCGTTCCCGGTGAGGGTTGGACTCTGCCGAGGCTGGCCCTTTGTCACCGATTCTGTTCATAACTTTTATGGACAGAATTTCAAGGTGCAGCCGAGGCGTAGAGGGGGTCCGGTTTGTTGGCCTCAGTATTGCATCTCTGCTTTTTGCAGATGATGTGGTTCTGTTGGCTTCATCAAGCTGTGATCTCCAAGTCTCACTGGAGCAGTTCGCAGCCGAGTGTGAAACGGCTGGGATGATAATCAGCACCTCCAAATCTGACACCATGGTCCTCAGTCGGAAAAGGGTGGCGTGCCCTCTCCAGGTCGGGGATGAAATCCTGCCCCAAGTGGAGGAGTTCAAGTATCTTGGGGTCTTGTTCACGAGTGAGGGAAGAATGGAACGGGAGATCGACAGGCGGATCGGTGCAGCGTCTGCAGTAATGTGGACTTTGTATCGGTCCGTTGTGGTAAAGAAGGAGCTAAGCCGAAAGGCGAAGTTTTCGATTTACCGGTCGATCTACGTTCCTACACTCACCTGTGGTCACGAGCTGTGGGTCGTGACCGAAAGAACAAGATCCTGGATACAAGCGGCCGAAATGAGTTTCCTCCGCAGGGTGTCCGGGCTCTCTCTTAGAGATGGGGTGAGAAGCTCGGTCATCCGGAAGGATCTCAGAGTAGAGCCACTGCTCCCCCACATCGAAAGGAGCCAGATGAGGTGGCTGGGGCATCTGATTTGGATGCCTCCCCAGTGAGGTGTTCTGGGCACGCCCACCAGGAGGAGACCCCAGGGACGACCCAGGACACGCTGGAGAGACTACGTCTTTCGGCTAACCTGGGAATGCCTCAGGCTCCCCCCCGGAAGAGCTGGATGAAGTGGCTGGGGAGAGGGAATTTTGGGCGTCCCTGCTAAAGCTACTCCCCCCGTGACCCGACCTCGAATAAGCGGTAAAAAATGCATGGATGGATGGGTAATTATTTTTGTTGTGCGTTTAATTTTAACACTAAATTCCAACTGGGGTGTCAATAAACATCTTAAAGCATGCTCAAATTTGGATTAAATGCCTAGCCTTGTGCTACAATGCACACATTCTCTGCAGGCTGCAACGTACGACCCGCGGGTGATTGTTTTTTGTGATCGGCAGTGAAAGCCATCGATAGACGAGCGGCGATCACGTTATCCATGGAAATCGGCCGATCATGATCAGTGGCCAATCAAACGAAGCACCACTACGATGATTAATCACAAAGAAATTATCGCATTAATCATGTATTAACTGATTAATCACACAATTTATTTTGATCACATACACTCCTTTACTGTAACTATGGATCGATATCTGAAATGCGCTGCAGGTTCCTATTATGTCAGTGATCAGGTCAATGCTTACGCCAGTGCAAAGATGAGTGAGGAGACTGACTGGTGTGCTTGGTGAAAAATTGTGCTTCAAAAGTCACTTTGATGGGATTTTTGATGAAACAAAGGTAATTTGCATATAGTGCAGCACTAAACTGTCTTTTCACTGAAGCACAAGTTTAAAATACCATCTCAAAGCAAAATGTGGTATAATGTATGGTATATCTAGAACCTGTGATTAATTAAAATTCAAACGTCTGAAAAATTTTATTTAAAAAAGTTACCGTTTGACAGCCCTATTAATTATACAACATTCCATCCATCCATTTTCTGTGCTGCTTTATCCTCACAAGGGTCGGGGGCGTGCTGGAGCCTATCCGAGCTAACGTCAGGCGAGAGGCGGGGTACACCCTGAACTGGTCGCCAGCTAATCGCAGGGCACATAGAAACAAACAACCATTCACGTACACATTCACACCTTAGGGCAATTTAGAGTCTTCAATCAGTCTGGCCACCTTCCTTACAGACACATCTTCCACGAGCATTTACTTGGTTTCACACTTGACTGGCTGACAGGGACACGACTCAACTACAGTCCCCTCCAAAAGTATTGGAATGACAAGGTCAATTCCTTTGTTTTTGTTGTATACCGAAGACATTTGGGTTTCAGATCAAAAGATGAATATGAGACAGAAGTTCAGAATTCCAGCTTTTATTTCATGGTATTTAAATCAAGATGTGTTAAACAACTCAGGACAGAGCACCTAACGTGACTGATGGGTGTTTCTAGTTGCTCAGGTGGTAGATTGATTACTTAAACATTAGATAGTGCTTGTTTTTGGCTTTGGGTTTCACCTGTGAAAACCGCATTTGCTGTTAAGCAAACATGAAGACCAGAGCACTGTCTATAGGGGAAAACAAACCATTTTGGAGCTGAGAGAAGAGGGAAAATCGATCAAAGCTATTGTACAAACATTGGGCATAGCCAATACAACAATTTGGAATGTCCTGAAAAAGAACTGCCAACCTCCACAGGGCAGGGGTGAAGGTATCACAATCCAATGTTTGAAGACTTCGAGAGAAGAACTATACAGGCCATACCACAAGATGCAAACCGCTCATCAGCAAAAAGAATCAGAGGCCCAGATTGGATTTTGCAAAGTACAGAGAGAATTCTGAACTTTTGTCTCATATTCATCTTTTGATCTGAAACCCAAATGTCCTCAGCATACAACAAAAACAAAGGAATTGACCTTGTCGTTCCAGTACTTTTGGAGGGGACTGTATTTGTATACAAGCAATTTAAAAGTCAATTTTTCATTAGAGGTCCCTTTTAAGCAGTTTTTGCGTAATGCTAGTAACATACTGATAACCATCTCAAAATACCACCTTCTCAAAAAATAAGCAGCAACTAACTGTGGTTAGGAGAAGGGAAACATTTTAGGGGAAAATATTTTCTAACAATAGGCATTGATCCTCCGTTAGTGCAGCCTCATCAATAACAGATTAGGAAACGCTGGGGAGACATGGCATGGACATCCATGCATACACACACACAAGCACACTACACTCACAGAAATCACAGTGGTCAGTAATGTAAGATGTGGCACCTGGAAATAATGTGTGGTTGAAGTTAGACCCTCGATCAATATGCTGACAAGACCAATGTATAATTCATTGTACTGCTAATTAACGCTAACGCAATTTCGGCTTTGAAAAGTCATAGCTATTCATTTATTTTTTTAAAATGGCTATGCTGTAAGACCTAATGTAACATCTAAAGACTGACTTGTTCCCTTTTTTGGGGATCCCGAGGGTTCAAGATGAGAATTCAACAAGTAATCAAGCTAAGTTATCTAGTAATAAACCATTCATGTCTTTTTCACCCATTGATGAATTAATCAGAATATAATGACAGTTGACAATTTCACTAATGATCAATCATATATTTTTACACTGTGGGAATAATGGATGAAGCATACCTGTATTTTTCTGTTACTGTGCATTTGTCTTTAATGTTCACCCAAATTTCCAGATGACCTGGACCTCCAAGCTGACCCTGGGAGCCTCTTGATGCTGGTTAGGGTGGACTCTATTAATTATTGATCTCTAAAGAGCGACCCCCCTCTTGAAACTTTCATCCAACCCTACCCATTTCTAAATCCCCACGGGATCTGCCAATCAGAATATATTAGTTTTACTTGACTGAACCCTACCTCCCCAAAATATAAAAAGAAACCGCTGCTGTCCCAAATGAATGCCACTCTCCCCAATTAACTTACAGACTGACATTATATTAGTGAGTGTGTTACTGCAGTAATAGATTTCCATGACAACTTTAAAAAACAAAAGTTATCACGGCACATACAAAAGTCAAAATGAAAGGAAATATAGTTAGTACCCTGTTAGCGGCCGTACCAGCTTCCCCTCTTCAGATATGACGGTCTACAAGATGTTGGACTGTCTATGGGCTTTGTTGGGTATTCATTCAGAATAACATTTGTGAGGTCAAGGTAATATCCTGTGTAATGATCCTGAGAGGGCTTGCTGTCTCACCATCTCTGTTGTGGTTCAGGTTTTCTGTGCAAGTTCTTCTAAACTTGAGGCTTCATCCTGGCAGCTATATATATTTTGACAAAATATCATCTGGAGGGTAAAACTAGCCTGTCTTATGAAGGTCTAAACCCAGCTCATTCCTATTAGTGCGCAAACAATCCAATGCTTGGTTAAGTCTGCTTCACAATGATAGGCAGAGCCAACATCAAATGATCAAAAAGCGACGTCGCTATTAACGCTTGACGGCAGACATATAGAACCCCTGGCAAAAATTATGGAATCACAGCTGCTGGAGGATGATCATTTAAATGTTTCATTTTTGAGAAAAAAGGCAAATCACAGATGTGTCTTGAGCTGCCCTGCAGTACTATTGTCGGAGCCTGGGTGGGTTTGGGTTTGCGACCTCTCACTCTCTCTCTCCCATCCCTTCTCTCTTTCCAGCACCTTCCTCGGCCGCGCACCTGTCACCAATCAGCCCTCGTTACCACCTGCATTTAAGCCTGCCTGAACCTGGAAAGCCTCGCCAGAGTAGTGGAGCTTCTCCAGCGGTACAACAGCTCCACAGTCTCCAAGTAAGCTACGCAATTATTCGTCATCATTCTGACCTCAATGTTTTTCCTTGTCCTCAGTGTTTCCTCCGTGTCCCTCGCCAAGTGGATTTCTGCCACCTTGGCGCCAACCTAGCCACCAGTGCTCATCACTACCTGCCACACATTCTCTGCCTCAACAACTTCCCAGCGCATTTCTAGGACCATTCCCATTTCCGTTCTCAATAAACTGTTCATCCCTACCTTTCAGCCTCCGCCTACTCTTGGGTCCAGTCGCAACTCATTCGTGACAAGATGTTCCACACATTTTTTTGATTAAAAATACCACCACTCTAGGTTTAAGAAACACAAACAAAAAATTTCAAGAAAGAAGATTGCTGTCGTCAGTGATAATTTGTTTTGAGCAAGTAGAGGAAAAAAATACGGAATCGCTCAATTCTGACGACAAAATTATGGAATGAGCTCATAATTTTCAGTTCTAAAAAAAAAAAAGATTGAATCTGCTAATTAGTAGGCTTTACACAATCAGGATTTTTGGGGACAATCACCGATCACAGAGTTTAAAAAAAACGATAACCGATCACAAGATGGAGCAATGTGTATATTTAAATGACGTGTTCATTTACTGTATATACTTGTGTACTGTATATTGAATTTCAAAAACATCTTGTCAGGTCGTATTCTAATCAGTCAGGTCAAACCAACATTACAACATGACAGAAATAGTGGGTTCTAACTTACTGTAATCCATCCATTTTCTGAGCCGCTTTTCCTCACTAGGGTCGCGGGCGTGCTGGAGCCTATCCCAGCTGTCATCGGGCAGGATGCGGGGTACACCCTGAACTGGTTGCCAGCCAATCGCAGGGCACATACAAACAGACAACCATTCGCACTCACAGTCATGCCTACGGGCAATTTAGAGTCTCCAATTAATGCATGTTTTTGGGATGTGGGAGGAAACCGGAGTGCCCGGAGAAAACCCACACAGGCACGGGGAGAACATGCAAACTCCACACAGTCGGGGCCGGGGATTGAACCCGGGTCCTCAGAACTGTGAGGCTGACGCTCTAACCAGTCGGCTACCGTGCCGCACTGTAATTCAATTATTTTAATTAAATTACTTCGCACACACACCAAAACTTTAGCGGATGATGCAGGGGCCAGGCAAGAGGGTCGGGTGGCGGGGAGAGTTCTTCAAAAAAATTTAAGCATTTTAAACTGACTAGTAGTGCGAGATGATAATGTATCTTACCATTGAGAAAAACACATAAAATCCTTCCTTCAAGAAAGACATTGTGACATCACCCTGGGGTGTGTAGGCGAGGGATGTTACATTCCCCTGCAGGAGCCAGTTCCACTCTACAAAATGGCTGCCAATCCAGGCAGTACACCTCCCAGTATGCCTCCGACCCTAACAGGTGCGGCTGCTTTAACCCACCTGATTAAAGCAGGAAGAGTGAAGAAAGAACTACGGGCTGACTACAACAATTTTCTTTATTTTTTGTTTTGTTTCTGAAAGCCATTAAGCTATTTTAAATAAAAATTGCTTAGTGGAAGATCCATGATTTGCCTTTTTTCTCCAAAATTCAACATTTAAATAATCATCCTCCAGCAGTGGTGATAATGTTTGCCAGGAGTTGTATCGTACTACCCATCAGTGCAAAGCTGGTTTCCATACTCAAATTAAGCAGAACAGCGATCTATTTGATATTTGACGAACGGCTAAGGAGGAAGCAGAAGCGAGGCAAGCGTGTGTGTGTGTGTGTGTGTATATATATATATATATATATATATATATATATATATATATATATACAGTGGGTACAGAAAGTATTCAGACCCCCTTAAATGTTTCACTCTTTGTTATATTGCAGCCATTTGCTACAATCATTTAAGTTATTTTTTTTTCCACATTAATGTACACACAGCACCCCATATTGACGGAAAAAAACAGAATTGTTGAAATTTATGCAGATTTATGAAAAAATACCCCTCCTTGAGCCATCACCATGTCGTGGTGGAGGGGTTTGTGTGTCCCAGTGATCCTAGGAGCTAAGTTGTCTGGGGCTTTATGCCCCTGGCAGGGTCAACCATGACAAACAGCTCCTAGGTGAGGGACCAGACAAAACACGGCTCAAAGACCCCTAATGATGACGACAAACAATGGACTTCGTTTTCCCTTGCCCGGACGCGGCTCACCGGGGCCACCCACTGGAGCCAGGCCTGGTGGTGGGGCTCGAAGGCGAGCGCCTGGTGGCCGGGCCTGCACCCATGGGGCCCGGCCGGGCACAGCCTGAAAGGGTAACGTGGGTCCCCCTTCCCATGGGCTCACCACCTGTGGGAGGGGCCATAGGGGTCGGGTGCAGTGTGAGCTGGGCGGTGGCCGAAGGCGGGGACCTTGGCGATCCGATCCCCGGCTACAGAAGCTGGCTCTAGGGACGTGGAATGTCACCTCTCTGGCAGGGAAGGAGCCCGAGCTGGTGTGTGAGGTCGAGAAGTTCCGACTAGATATAGTCGGACTCGCCTCCACACACAGCTTGGGCTCTGGTACCAGTCCTCTCGAGAGGGGTTGGACTCTCTTCCACTCTTGAGTTGCCCACGGTGAGAGGCGCCGAGCAGGTGTGGGTATACTTATTGCCCCCCGGCTCGGCACCTGTACGTTGGGGTTCACCCCGGTGGATGAGAGGGTAGCCTCCCTCCGCCTTCGGGTGGGGGGACGGGTCCTGACTGTTGTTTGTGCCTATGCACCAAACAGCAGTTCAGAGTACCCACCCTTTTTGGAGTCCTTGGAGGGGTGCTGGAGAGCGCTCCCGCTGGGGACTCCATTGTTCTGTTGGGGGACTTCAATGCTCACGTGGGCAATGACAGTGAGACCTGGAAGGGCGTGATTGGGAGGAACGGCCCCCCCGATCAAAACCCGAGCGGTGTTCTGTTATTGGACTTCTGTGCTCGTCATGGATTGTCCATAACGAACACCATGTTCAAGCATAAGGCTGTCCATACATGCACTTGGCACCAGGACACCCTAGGTCGCAGTCCGATGACCAACTTTGTGGTCGTGTCATCGGACTTGCGGCCACATGTCTTGGACACTTGGGTGAAGAGAGGGGCGGAGCTGTCAACTGATCACCACCTGGTGGTGAGTTGGCTCCGATGGTGGGGGAAGATGCCGGTCCGACGTGGCAGGCCCAAACGTATTGTGAGGGTCTGCTGGGAACATCTGGCAGAATCCCTTGTCAGAAGGAGTTTCAACTCCCACCTCCGACAGAACTTTGCTCATGTTCCGGGGGAGGCTGGGGACATCGAGTCCGAGTGGACCATGTTCCACGCCTCCATTGCTGAGGCGGCCGACCGGAGCTGTGGCCGTAAGGTGGTCGGTGCCTGTCGTGGCGGCAATCCCCGAACCCGTTGGTGGACACCAACGATGAGGGATGCCGTCAAGCTGAAGAAGGAGTCCTATTGGGCCTTTTTGGCCTGTGGGACTCCTGAGGCAGCTGATGGGTACTGGCTGGCCAAGCGGAATGCAGCTCTGGTGGTCGCTGAACCAAAAACTCGGGTATGGGAGGAGTTCGGTGAGGCCATGGAGAAAGACTTCCGGACGGCTTCGAGGAAATTCTGGTCCACCATCCGACGTCTCTGGAGAGGAAAGCAGTGCATCACCAACACTGTGTATAGTGGGGATGGGGCGCTGCTGACCTCGACTTGGGACGTTGTTAGTCGGTGGGGAGAATACTTCGAAGACCTCCTCAATTCCACCGACACGCCTTCCCATGAGGAAGCAGAGTGTGGGTTCTCTGAGGCGGGCTCTCCTATCTCTGGGTGTGAGGTTACCGAGGTACTTAAAAAGCTCCTCGGTGGCAGGGCCCCGGGGGTGGATGAGATTCGCCCGGAGTTCCTAAAGGCTCTGGATGTTGTGGGGCTGTCCTGGTTGACACGCCTCTGCAACATCGCGTGGACATCGGGGACAGTGCCTCTGGATTGGCAGACTGGGGTGGTGGTCCCCCTTTTTAAGAAGGGGGACCGGAGGGTGTGTTCCAACTACAGGGGGATCACACTGCTCAGCCTCCCTGGTAAGGTCTATTCAGGGGTGCTGGAGAGGAGGGTCCGTCGGGAAGTCGAATCTCAGATTCAGGAGGAGCAGTGTGGTTTTCGTCCTGGCCGTGGAACAGTGGACCAGCTCTACACCCTCGGCAGGGTCCTCGAGGGTGCATGGGAGTTCGCCCAACCAGTCTACATGTGTTTTGTGGAGTTGGATAAGGCGTTCGACCGTGTCCCTCGGGGAGTCCTGTGGAGAGTGCTTCAGGAGTATGGGGTACCTCAGTATTGCATCTCTGCTGTTTGCTGATGATGTGGTTCTGTTGGCTTCATCAAGCTGTGATCTCCAAGTCTCACTGGAGCAGTTCGCAGCCGAGTGTGAAGCGGCCGGGATGAGAATCAGCACCTCCAAATCTGAGACCATGGTCCTCAGTCGGAAAAGGGTGGCATGCCCTCTCCAGGTCGGGGATGAGATCCTGCCCCAAGTGGAGGAGTTCAAGTATCTTGGGGCCTTGTTCACGAGTGAGGGAAGAATGGAACGGGAGATCGACAGACGGATCGGTGCAGCGTCTGCAGTGATGCGGACTTTGTATCGGTCCGTTGTGGTAAAGAAGGAAATGGAATTGTTGAAATCTTTGCAGAAAAACTGAAATATCACAGCCATAAGTATTCAAACCCTTTGCTCAGTATTTAATAGAAGCACCCTTTTGAGCTTATTCAGCCATGAGTCTTTTTTGGGAATTATGCAACATGTTTTTCACACCTGGATTTGGGGATCATCTGATCATCTGCCATTCCTCCTTGCAGATCCTCTCCAGTTCTGTCAGGTTGGATGGTGAACGTTGGTGGGCAGACATTTTCAGGTCTTTCCAGAGATGCGCAATTGGGTTTAAGTCAGGGCTCTGGCTGGGCTATTCAAGAACAGTCACGGAGTTGTTCTGAAGCCACTCCTTCGGTATTTTGGCTGTGTGCTTAGGGTCATTGTCTTTTTTTTAAGGTGAACCTTCGGACCAGTCTGAGGTTCTGAGCACTCTGTAGAAGGGTTTCGTCCAGGATATCCCTGTACATGGTCGCAATCATCTTTTCTTCGATTACAACCAGTCTCCCTGTCCCTGCAGCTGAAAAACACACCCACCGCATGATGCTGCCACCACCATACTTCACTATTGGGACTGTATTGGACAGGTGATGAGCAGTGCCTGGTTTTCTCCACACATGCCGCTTATGAATTAAGGCCAACAATTTCTATCTTGGTCTCATCAGACCAGAGAATCTTATTTCTCACCATCTTATCTTACCACCTTATATAGACGGGTGTCTGTTTCCTAATCAAGTCCAATCAGTATAATCAAACACAGCTAGACTCCAATGAAGGTGCAGAACCATCTCAAGGATGATCAGAAGAAATGGAAAGCACCAGAGTTAAATATGTGAGTGTCACAGCAAAGGGTCTGAATACTTATGGCTGTGTGATATTTCAGTTTTACCTTTTTAATAAATCAACAAAAATTTCAACAATTAAATTTTTTTCTGTCAAAATGGGGTTATTTGTGCACATTAATGAGGAAAACAAATGAACTTGAATGATTTTAACAAATGGCTGCAATATAACAAAGAGTGAAAAATTTAAGGGGGTCTGAAAACTTTCCGTACCCCTTGTATATGCACGCCACCACAGCCCGTCCGTGAGAAAAATGCTGCTCCTAACCGGTCTGCGGTGCAAAGAAGGTTGGGGAACACTGCTTTAAATGATTAAGAGATTTGTCCCAATACTTCATATCGTGGAGAAATACCTTTATTTGCCAAAAAAAGATTTTAACTCACTGCGGACTTAGGCGAAGGTCCCAGAGTCGAATAAACGTGTCATAGCCACAGGTGAAGAGCTGAAAAGGTGTCTCAAATACCATATCCAACACACCAGCCCCTCGACGGAAACCTGAACCCAGACTGGAGACACACTCCAACCTGTAGGCAAGGAACAGATGTACAAACTGAGAATTAAATATTCACAAACGTCTGGTTGTGAACTAATTCAATTCTCCAACGGCTGAATGGCTATGAGCAGGGAATGAATGAGGAGGGTCCCCCACCCAAATGCACACTTGGAGCTGCAAGGGGATGCCTTCCCCACCCAAGGGTGCATTTGTGTGGGGAAAGCTAAAGCTGTCCATTGCTGCCTTGTCAGCAACAGGCAGCGTGCAGCATGCCGTTTTCACAAAGTTACATTGCGAAGCCAGGTTTTGTGCAATCCACGCATTGTAGTTCGGTAACAACAAAGTCTTTTACAAAATACAATACGATAAATATCAATCTTACAATGTGAAATCCTCTTTTCATGGTTTAGGTCTCGCATGCATTACTCACATACGGAACCAAGGTCACACATAGGCATTCAGAGGAGAGATTCCAGAGTGCAAGGGTGGTGTAGTAGTAGCCCCTTTCACATTGCCTTTCCACCAAATAGTCACTTCAGAGAAGTAGAGCTATCATTTATTTGCCTGTGCCGTTCAGACGGAACTTACCAATGTATCTTTAGTGCGCTTTGACACAGCTGTTGTGGCTTTTCACATTCTGATAATAACAGTAGATGAGTGGTGACATCCGCTCCAGTGTTTGCCTGTTTGGTACAGCAACAACTTGCTTTAAACACAATGGGCTGGGCTGTGGTCAGTTAGCCAAATTTACTCTGAGGCAGAATTTCACCTCTGATACTATGTCTGAAGCAGGAAAATTCACGAGTCGACTCAAATCCCCATTCCGCGTATTGGTACCTTGACAGTCATCAATGA
Organism: Phycodurus eques; assembly: GCF_024500275.1. NCBI lineage: Eukaryota > Metazoa > Chordata > Actinopteri > Syngnathiformes > Syngnathidae > Phycodurus > Phycodurus eques. The sequence goes on from NC_084535.1 coordinate 26,801,827, forward strand.
GCTCACTGGCATCTCTCCGAAAAAGTGCCCCAATTTCCAAATGGCTGGGATTGCGCAGAATCCTCGCATCTCTAAAGAAACCATCACTTTTCAGGACTCCCCCCCCACTCCTGGACCCCCTAGACTGGTCAATAATTAGTCAAACTAATAGATACACGTGGGGACTGGCAAACAGTATACATTTGGGAAAAAAAACGAACAAAAAAAAAAACGATCAAATTTAGAACTAGGAGGTTTCCACCCAACAGTGACTATATACAGTTTAAGCATAGACCTCCACCAAGGCTGAACTGTTAAAACTGTGGAGGGAAATAATGAGGTGCCTTTTATTTGTTTGTCTAATCTCTCCCGGAATGATAATAACAAATAATAATAATAATAATACATTGTATTTGTAGGGTGCCTTTCAGGGTACTCAAGGTCACTTTACAACACACTATGAAAAAATGAGGAATCCCATAACAATAAATGTATAAAATGTATAAAAGCCAGATGGAGGGTGCAGATCAAAAGAGATTAGTTTTTAAGACTTAAAATTCTGGAGAAATCCAGTATTTCAGAGTGACTGTGGAAGTGAGTTGCATATATGAGGAGCTGCATGGCTGAAAGCTCTGCACCCAGAAGAGGACAAACGGGCTGGAGGAAGAAGAGCAGCGAGTATGGGATGGAATGTACAGATAGATGAGGGCAGATGGGGGTGGCAGTTTATGGAAAGACATGAAGGTGAGAAGAAAGATCTCGTATTCAATTCTGTTTTACCGGTAGCCAGTGCGAGTCCTGAGTATGGGTGTGATTTGTTCGAAGGAGGGAGTTCAGGTAATGATACGGGCAGCAGAGTTGTTGACCAGTTGAAGATTATGTAACATTTGAGTGGTGGAGCAGTTGATGTTGCGTCAATTAGCGGTCCCCAACCTTTCATCCAATTTGGACCGGTTTCACATAAAGCCAATCGCGGGGCACACATAGACAAAATATTGATGCAAATTCACACCTATGGATACATTTTAGAGTCTTCACTGAACCTACCATGCATGGTTTTGGAATGTGGCAGGAAACTGGAGTATCCGGAGAAAGCCCACGCAGGCATGGGGAGAACATGTGGTTTTATTATAATTATATGGGATTTTTGGGGCCAAGACCAATATTGGGTGCTGAAAAAAGATATGATAGTCCCGATACAACATTTTCACTTCCAATCCAATACTGATATTAGAAGCTTGAATTTTGGCCAATACCGGTCTGATCTGATATCAGCAATAATCATACATAACTTTACTTATTTTGTTGTATGGAATGTTAGAAAAGGCTTGATGAAGTGATATTATTCAAACAGAGAACAATCATGAGCAGCAGTAGGTATGAGAAAAACTAACCCATTTATTATTAACCAATAGGTTACATGAACTAACGAACATAATAATGTACTACAACTGAATAAAGTAAATAAAAATTATATAAGAAATACTGAAAAACAACTTCAATAAAACCAATAACAAAAATATGTATTTAAATTGCAACATTACCACTGCTTAACCTAAAAACAAGCATATTCTACATTTGAATAGATTAAAAACAAAATAAATTTGAAAACTAAAAAATAATCAATAAATAATACATACAAATTATACTTTTAAAGTGCAAAATAAAACTAAGTTAATTTTTTTTTTTACTATCAGTACATAGTGGGAACACCATTTGCTTTCTCCACATTGTGCGGCAATAAAATGTTTTAACTTCCTAAGGCAACTGGGGTTTATTTTTATTGACAATCGCTGTCCCTGCTGTGCACGTCTTGGCCTCTGAAGGGCAGTGTGGTACACGCAATGAGATGTAACAAATAAAGTAGAATAAGTCACAATCTTGTTATGATAACTTTTTTTAATAACTTTTTTTTTTTTTACTGAGTTTGAAGAATATATACCAGAGAGTATTGTTATATTGCCTGTTTGTATGTGGTAATCAGGATTAGAATCATCTTTATTTGCCAAGTATGTTAAAAACACACAAGGAATTTGTCTCCGGTAGTTGGAGCTGCTCTAATACGACAACAGACAGTCAATTGACAGAGAACACTTTTGAGACATAAAAACATTGACAAAAAACAGTCACTGAGCAATAAGGGGTTAATAGTTATCTGGTAATGCCGGTACATTTTTATTTTATTTTTTTTCGAATGACTAATATTGCGCGTCACCGATGGTGGAGTGGTACACTCGCCTGACTTTGGCGCGGGCAGCGTGGGTTCAGTTCCCACTCAGTGACGGTATGAATGTGAGTGCGAATGTGCCCTGCGACTGACTGGCGACCAGTTCAGGGTATAGTCCGCCTTTTGGCCAAAGTCAGCTGGGATAGGCTCCAGCGTCCCGCGACCCTAACCAGGATAAGCAGTGTTGAAAATAGAATGGACTAATATTGCAATAGTCCGGTGCAATGACCATTGTGCAAAGGGCGCCAAGTCTTCAAGGAGTGTATGCAGTTTAAAGTGACGAGTAGCGCGATAATCTGGGACAATGTTGATTGTGTAAATGTTGCAGATACTCCTCAATCAGTGTGTAAATGGAGCAGATGCTACTCTGGCATGAGTGGCCAGTATTGGTCAACAACAGATATGCAAATAGTGCAGCGTGGCGAGACTACTACAGTGAGTGCACGAGTAATATATAATTGGCCCCACAGAAATGCGTCAATGAACTCAAGTAAAAAAAATTCCTAGCATGTTGTAATGGAATTGTAGGTTAGCTGTTTAAGAAGTTGATCGCAAGAAGAAGCTGTTGCAATGTCTGTTAGTTCTAGTTTGCATTGATCGGTAGCGCCTACCTGAGGGAAGGAGCTGGAAGAGCTAGTGACCTTGATGCGGAGGGTCCGAGAGGATTTTGCACTCTTGTCTTAGTTCTGGCAGCGTGCAAGTCCTCAAGGGTGGGTAGGTGGGTACCCACAATCCTTTCAGCAGTTTTGATTGTCCGTTGCAGTCGGAGTTTGTCCTTTTTTGTAGCAGCACCAAACCAGACTGTGATGGAAGAACACAGGACTGATTCGATGACCGCTGTGTCGAACTGCCTCAGCAGCTCCTGTGGCAGGCCGTGCTTTCTCAGAAGCCGCAGGAAGTACATCCTCTGCTGCGCCTTTTTGAGGACGGAGTTGATGTTGGTCGACCACTTCAGGTCCTGAGAGACTGTAATTCCCAGGAACTTGAAGGTCTCGACGGTTGACACAAGGCAGCTGGACAACGTGAGGGGCAGCTGTGGCGAAGGATGCCTCCTGAAGCCCACGATCATCTCTACAGTCTTGAGCATGTTCAGCTCCAGGTTGTGTCGGCCGCACCACAGCTCCAGCCGCTCCACTTCTTGTCGATATGCAGACTCGTCACCGTCCTTGATGAGGCCGATGACAGTGGTGTCATCTGCAAACTTGAGGAGTTTGACAGCCGGGTGCACTGAGGAGCAGTCATTCGTGTAGAGAGAGAAGAGCAGCGGAGAGAGGACACAACCTTGGGCGCCCCAGTGCTGAGGCTGCGTGTTGATGAGGTGGTCTCTCCCAGCCTCACCTGCTATGTCCTGCCCGTCAGGAAGCTGTAAATCCAATGGCAGATGGCAGGTGAGATGCTGAGCTGGATAAGCTTGGATGAAAGGAGTTCAGGGATGATGGTGTTGAACGCTGAGCTGAAGTCCACGAACAGGATCCTCGCATAGGTCCCTGCACTGTGGAGGTGTTCAAGGATTAAGTGCAGTCCCATGTTGACTGCATCATCCTGTTCGCTCGGTAGGCAAACTGCAGGGGGTCCAGCAGGGGACCTGTGATGCTCTCGAGGTGGTCCAGCACGAGACGGTCAAAAGACTTCATGACCATAGATGTCAAGGCGACAGGCCTGTAGTCATTTAGACCCGAGATTGTAGGTTTCTTGGGGACTGGAATGATGGTGGACCGTTTGAAACAGGATGGTACTCCGTACAGTTCCAGAGATCTATTGAAGATCTGAGTGAAGACTGGCGCGAGCTGGTCTGCGCAGACTTGGAGGCAGGATGGGGACACATGGTCTGGGCCTGCCGCTTTGTTAATCTTTTGTTGTTTGAAGATGCGTCTCACATCCTGTTCGTGGATGGTTAACGCAGAAGTCAGGGGTGTGATTGTGGTCGGTGATGTGGCTGGCTGGGTGGGTGTGAAAGTGTCCTTTTCAAATCTGCAGTAGAAGGTATTCAAGTCGTTGGCTAGTGTGCTATTGTTCTCTGCTTGGGGGCATCACCGCTTGTAATTAGTCAGCGATTGGAATGCATGCCAGACTGATTTAGAGTCGTTAGCACTAAACTGTTTTTCCAACTTTGCTTCATTGTTCCTCTTTGCAATGTTAATTTCTTTAGTCAGCTGGTTTGTAGTTCGATTATACAGGGCCCTGTCCCCGCTTTGATATGCGTCCTCAGCTTGGCGAAGCTGCTTAAGTTTGGCAGTGAACCACGGCTTGTTGTTGTTGAAAGTGCAAAATGACTTTTTTGGGACACACACATCTTCACAGAAACTAATATAGGATGTGCACGAGGTATAGCACGGTATGCGTTTCTTAGCGTAGTATAGCAGTGGTCCAGAATGTTATTTTCACTGGTAGGACAGTCGATGTGCTGCTTGTATTTTGGGAGTTTGTGGTTGAGTTTAGCTTTTTTTTTTTCCCCGAGAATAATGAGGGGTGAGTCTGGGTGTTTTTTTTCAATTTCGTTGACTTGTTCGGCGAGCATTAGCAGTGCGGCGTTCGTGTTAGCTTGAGGCGGGATGTACGCTCCCGCGAGGATGAATGATGCGAACTCACGCGGCGAGTAGAATGGCTTACAGTTCAAAAACAGCGACTCCAAATGCGGGCTGCGGTGTGTGCTGAGCTCTGTGACGTCCGTACACCATTTTACGTTGCTATAGAAGCATATCCCAGTGCCTTTTGTTTTCCCCATAACTCCGCGATGCGGTCCGCTCGGTGAAGATGGAAACCCGGGAGCATGACGGCGCCATCGATTACAGCCTCACAAAGCCAAGTCTCCGTGAAGCACAGGGCGGCGGAACGTCCGAAGTCTTTACTGGTCTTTATCAGGAGATGAAGCTCGTCCATTTTGTTGGGTAGGGAGCGTACATTCGCGAGGTGGATCGACGGGAACGCCAATCTGTATCCTCTCTTGCGGAGCTTCACTTGGATGCCGGCTCTCTTCCCTCTGTGGCGCTGCCTCCATGCGCCGAAAACCGCGGATGCCACTCCGGTGAGTAATAAAAAAACTGAGCGGATTTGCGAAAGTACAGGGACAGGACGAATGGTTGCAATCGAAGGAAAGATGAATGCGGCTAAGTACAGGGATATCCTTTACGAAAACCTTCTCCAGAGTGCTCAGGACCTCAGACTAGGCCGAAGGTTCACCTTCCAACAAGACAATGACCCTAAGCACACAGCTAAAATACCGAAGGAGTGGCTTCAGAACAACTCCGTGACTGTTCTTGAATGGCCCGCCCAGAGCCCTGACTTAAACCCAATTGAGCATCTCTGGAGAGATCTGAAAATGGCTGTCCACCAACGTTGACCATTCAAAAAAAACAAAAAAACAACTTGTTGCATCATTCCCAAAAAGACTCATGGGTGTATTAGCTCAAAAGGGTGCTTCTACTAAATATTGAGCAAAGGGTTTGAATACTTATGGCTGTGATATTTCAGTTTTTCTGCAAAGATTTCAACAATTCCATTTTTTTTCTATATGGGGTCTATATGGGGTGCTGTGTAAACAATAATGAGGAAAAAAAATAACTTAAATAATTTCAGCAAATGGCTACAATATAACAAAGAGTGCTCAAGTTTCCCAAGACAGCTTTGTTCAGGTTGGTATTATACCTCATATTGATATATTATAACATTGCACTCACATCAACACAATAGTACCCCAAAATTTTAAATCGCTAATTTGATATGCGAAATTTTTTTTTATTACGGTTGCATTGATTAAAAGAGGAAAACATGGCGGCGGGCGCTAGCCATCCTCACAATAAGCCTCGCTCACGCCAAGCTATCATATACATTTGCACACTCACATCAACACTCCAAAATTATGTTCAATCGCTAATTTAATATGCTAAAAAAATTTCATTTATTTGACTATTATTGAGTAAAATGATTAATCTATGTGCCCTGCGAGTGGCTGGCGACCGATTCAGGGTGTACCCCACCTCTCGCCCAAAGATAGCTGGGATAGGCTCCAGCAGTCTGCGACCCTGGTGAGGATAAGCGGTAAAGAAAATGGATGGATGGATGGATTAATTAGCATTAATCGGCTTTTTGCTTTTACTGAAATCTGGCTTGGTGAACATCTCCGACAAGGCTACCTCTGTCTGTCATTTGGTGAGTAAATTTTTTTTTTTTCCCCAATGTACAGATCTCCTATTTGGTCAGTGCAATGCATAGCTAAGACTGCATTACTGGTGGCTTTGTGGTGTTTGTTTCTTTACAGTTTCTAAGGGGGTTGCAACTTGTGAAAAACATCAGAATTTAGTACTCCTGAATGGCGCAAGGAATGACGACACAGCGTCATTCGTCTTCACCAGATAATTTTATGTTAGTATTTCAATGTCGACATGTTTCTGTTTCTGATGGTACCTTGTGGGAGTTCCAGTACAATATAATGCACTACATAAAATCAGATCATATATCTTTTCATCAACCACATTCACACTTGACATCAGGTGACCTATAAAATGACTGTTGCCTGAATTAACTAAGTCACCATCGGTCAAATATGTCAACGTGTGGCCTCATTGTGGCCACTCAGGGGCAGCAACAAAACATGACTAAGACGTGGCTTGTGAACTATGAGGGCCCAAGGTATGAGACCTACTGTGAACCAAAAGAAAATACCAATGGCGTGGTTACGGAAAAACCTTATGCGTTACTAACAAAAAATTAACATTCTTGTTTGACCTCGGTCTTTTCATCTTTTAGCAAATGTGAATTTTGTTTTAGAGGCAGTTGCAGTTGCTGCAATCAGCAATGTTTACAAAAAAGACAAATGTTAGTTAACTCCCGATGCTCTTCAATTTTGTCATAAAACAACATAGATCACCATAAACAAGTCCCACAATATCTTCAACACAAAACATACATCGTGGTACACAAGTGGAGATGATTTAAAATGAAGGAATCGTCTCATTTGTGCGTTGACTTGAGTAAGCCAATGCTAGTTGGCTATTTTATGGTGCTTTGTGTTAGAGGCCAAATCCTCCAACACAAAGCATTTTTTAATGCTAATTGTAAAAGAAGGAGCAGCAGAAGTAATCAAAGATTAGTATAATGAGTCATTTCGTTAATTAAGAATGTGGGTAATAGCATTTTAATCATGTAACAATATTTGTCCTAAAAAGCAACATGATTTAATTTAAATGGATTTTAGTGGATGACAGATAATAATAATTGACATAGACAGGAATATTGTTAACGCTGGAAAAATACATTTCATTGCATTTTCCAGTTTAAAAGTTGAATCACGTTGGAGGGTTGTAGTGCTCCGGTGGTATCAAAACTCCTTTTTGCATGATTTGCACAAAATCACGCTTGTCAGGGCTTCCATCAGGTTTTCTTTTTTTTTTTTTTAGCCACACGGTTTCATCCAATTCCTTCATTTTGGTAGCCGAGCTCTGACGTGTGCATCAGTGTAATCGGTGGACCAATAAATTGTGCACTGACAAAGATTCTGCGTTGTTTGGAACACAAAATGCGATTGAAATGCATGAATTTTTTTAAAAGTAAGTCATTTGTTTGTAACTTATTAATCACAAGTAATTGATTTAAGTCCTACCCCTATTAAAAATACATACAAGTACAAACATCCAAAAGTCACACTTTTCTTAGTGAACAGGGGTGTGACACTGAGTATAAATCAGTGAGAGTCAGAGACAAACTGTGCTAATGTGATACTTAAACTGTTTTTGTAGGTTGATGTGGTCTGACCTGTTTGAATGTGTGTGTGTGTGTGTGTGTGTGTGAGTCCAATTTAGTGTAGCACCATGCTCTTGTGATCACAGCCCTGTATAGCTTGTCTCTTGATTATTGGAGAATAACCTGCACTCAGCAGTGCGTATTATTGCATTACAACTATCTCTTTGTTGCCATTTAATACCCTTCGTGACCGTGACTGTGTGTGACTTTCACACATTTGATACCTGCCCCGTAGCAACCATTTAAAGGAGTCTGCTAGCCTTGGTGACCAAGCAACCCTGTACAGCAACACACCTCCCCTCCTTGCCCTGGAGCTCAATCCAGAGGGTCTGGCTGGTAATCCCTCAATTTAACCCCAGGGGACCACCTTATTGGACTCGGACCTTCTCCACAGGGCGTCTTATTGGGTGAGAGCTTCCTCATTGCCCGAGTCTCATGGCAAAGTTTTAGCCAATGGGGAGTCCTTGATTAGGCTGAGTTGGAGTCTGTGTGGGGTAGTGACCCCTCATTTTCTCCTAAACACTAAAACCAAGTGGTTTAGCACATGCCACACAGCCCTCTAAAAAAGGAATCACTAAGTCAACGAGTTACGAACATGTTATTTCATAACCAAATAATGACTTGACATTTTAGAACTGCCACCCTAACTACAGAGAGACTATGTATTCAAACCATGTGAATCTTCAAACATACAATTATTACTCTTCAGAATTGTTACACAGTGAGTAAATATAGGGATAATAATTGTAAAGTGGAACAGAAATTATACATAGTTTTCAAAATTCTAAGTAAGTACAAATCAGAAAAATGTGGTGTGCATTTGTATTCAGCCCCCCTGTATCAATCCTATGTAGAGCCAGCCACCTTTCGCTCCAATTACAGCTGCAAGTCTTTTGGGGTACGTCTCTACCAGCTTTGCACATCTAGACACTGAATATTTTGCTGATTCCTCTTTGCAAAACAGCTCAAGTTCAGCCACACTGGATGAAGAGTATCTGTTAACAGGATTTTGTAAGTCTTGCCACAGATGCTCAATAGAATTTAGGACTTTGATCGGGCCATTCTAACACATGAATATTCTTTGAGCTAAACCACTCCATTGTAGTGCTGGCTTTATGTTTAGGGGCACTGTCTTGCTGGAAAATGAATCGCCTTCCCAGTCTCAGTCGGAAGAAAACCTTCAACGGGTTTTCTTCCGGGATTGCCCTGTATTTAGCTCTATCCATCTTTCCATCCACCCCTGATCAGCTTCCCTGTCCCTGCTGAAGAAAAGCATCACTACAGCATTATGTTGCCCTCACCATGTTTCACAGTGGTGATGTTGTGTTCAGGGTGATGAGCAGTGTTAACTTTCTACCACGCATAGCGCTTTGCCATTAGGCCAAAAAAAAATTCACTTTGGTCTCTTCTGACCAAAGGACCTTCTTCCACATGATGTTTGTGGCAAACTGCAAACAGGACTTTTTATGCCTTTCTTTTTCTCTTTCTTTCTTTCTTCTTGCTACTCTTCCATCAAGGCTATATTTGTGGAGTGCACAATTTATAGTTGTCCTATGAACAGATTGTCTCACCTGACCTGTTGGTTTCTGCAGCTCTTGGGTGCATCTCTAACCAGTGCTCTCCTCACTGGCGCTATTAGTTTTGGTGGACATGTCTTAGTAGGTCTGCAGTTGTACCAGACTTTTTCCATTTTTGGATGATGGATTGAATGGTGCTCCTTGAGATGTTCAAAGCCTGGGATTCTTTTTTATAACCTAACTCTGCTTTAAACTTCTCCACAACTTTATCCCTGACCTGTCTGGTGAGTTCTTTGGTCTTAGTGATGCTGTTGTTCACTATTCCTCCATCCATCCATTTTCTGAGCCGCTTCTCCTCACTAGGGTCGCGGGCGTGCTGGAGCTTATCCCAGCTATCATTGGGCAGGAGCCGGGGTACACCCTGAACTGGTTGCCAGCCAATTGCAGGGCACATACAAACAAACAACCATTCGCACTCACTTTCACACCTACGGGCAATTTAAGAGTCTCCAAATCATGCATGTTTTTGGGATGTGGGAGGAAACCGGAGTGCCCGGAGAAAACCCACGCAGGCATGGGGAGAACATGCAAACTCCACCCAGGTGGGGGCCGGGGATTGAACCCGGGTCCTCAGAACTGTGAGGCTGATGCTCTAACCAGTCGTCCACCATGCCGCCGTTGTTCACTAGTGTTTTCTAAAAAAAAAAAAAAAAAACAACACGGAGGCATTCACATAACCCAAGTATGGAATATTTCCCAAAAATTTGAATATAATGGAAAAGTTCATTTATTTCCATAATTCCATTCAAAAAGTAAAACTTTCATAGATTATAGATTCAGAGCCCAGAATTTAAATAATTTCAAGTATTTATTTGTTATTTTTACATAATTTGGGCTTCCAGCTCATAAAACCCACGAAATTAGGAATTCATAAAATTCAAAAAATACTGTGAAGAAATCACATTTTACTTCAGTTTTTTTTTATGAACGTTTGTTCTCAGTTAAGAAAAAAAAAAAAGAAATTAGGGTCACATTAAATCAATTAAAATATGGTATTTTCAAAACGATATGTTAATCTTCAATACTTGGGTAATCTCTTTGCTTTAATCACTGCCTCGATGCGCTGTGACATTGAGGCAATCAGCCTGTGGCATTGCCTGGAAGTTATGGAAGCCCAGATTTCCTTGATGCTTGCTGTCAGTTCTTCTTTGTTTCTGGGTCTGGTGCCCCTCATTTTCCTCTTGATAATACCCCATAGATTCTCAATGGGGTTTAGAGCCGGCGACTTGGCTGGCCAGTCAAGCACTGTGATGGCATGTGCTCAAAGCAAGGAAGATGAAATCTGCATCTCCATACAGAGCCACAGCAGAAGGAATCATGAAGTCCTCTAAAACATTCTGGTAGACTGTTGCGGTGACCATGGATTTAAGAAAGCAGAGTTTACCAAAACCTTCAATGGACATTGCACCCCAAATCATGACTGACTGGGGATATTTCCCACTGGATCTTCAGCAGCTTGGGTTCTGTTCTTCACCCGTCTTCCTCCAAACACTTGGACATTGATTCCCAAATGAAAGGCACACTTTACTTTAATTGAAAAGGAGGACCTTGGACCACTGCCCAACAGTCCAGTCCTTCTTCTCCTTGGCCTAATTGAGACACTTCCTACTTTGGCTCAGGCTCAGAAGTGGGTTGACCCAAGGAACCCGATAGTTGTACCCCATCTCCCAGATGCGTCTGAAAGTGATGCTTTTTGAAGCTGTGACTCAAGCCTCATTCCACGCTTTCTGGATCTCTGCTAGATTCCTGAATCTTCTCTCTTGGTTAATCTGCTGAAGCCCACGGTCATCTCTGAATCTTCTCCTGCCACTAGACCAGCCTCCTTAGCTATGAACATTTGTGGCTTACCCATCCTATGGAGGGTATCAATGATGGTCTTCTGGCCAGTTGTCAAGTCTGTAGTCTTCCCCATATTGAACCCAATTGAGGCAATTTAACCAAACTGAAGCAAGTTAATGACACCAGAGGAAACCTGTGCTGGTGCTTTGAGTTTAGCAACCGTTAGTGCTAGCACTAGCTTGCAAGGCAACATTAAATTTTGTTGCCTGCTTGCGAGCCGTATCGTATTAAAAGTATGTGAACATACCTCAAGTAAGCCTTAAATTAAAGTCCTCTCCTGAGCACCGGTGACCACCAGCACACGTTTTCCCCCCATTTTGTTCTTATAATAAACACAACGCGAACGATTGTTGTTGTCGTGGCCGTGGGAACGAGTGTATCCGGTCGCGTTTGAGTTGACAAGATGAAGCCCAGTGATCGTAAAAAACGGGATGCGGTGGTATCGGAATGCAAGATTTTATTGCAGTCGTCTGACATAGTGCAATCGTGAAAGACCAAATTTGTCTTGTAGTCTGATCCGGGCATTATGTGTTGTCTGCCCACACTGCCGACATGTTTTTTTTTTTTTTTTTAAATAACTTTATTGGCTGTCAGATATTTACAGTACTACATCAAAAGACACATGACAAGGCTAAAAATACACCAGCTTTTGGATTCAAATATACTGTACATGATGGCAACGCAGAGTAAATGTCTTTTGCGGAGCCGATTAATGACATCATTGATCGGATCTGTGAATTATGACATTAAAGCTGGTCAGCCGATCAGCATAAATTGCTAATTATTGGCCGAGACCGATCAGACCGATCAAATCAGTGTAAAGTTTAATGCAGTGATATGTAACCCATGTCATATTGGAATGAAAGTGTAGGCCACACCTTTTTCATAACCTCTAGTGGGCGGTGGCTTATTGGAATGAAAGTATAAAGCTTTTTCATCACCTCTAGATGGCGGCATACATTTGTAAAATGGGGAAAGTCTTTTTCATTTTCTCCTATAACCATGTATAATGCGCACTATTGACGTTTGACAATTTTTTGGGGGGGGGACGCGCATTATACACGGGAAATTACGGTATGTGTTCTGAAGGCAACTACACTGGATTGTATTTAGGGTTATTAGAATACAGGGAGTTGAATACAAGCACACAACACACTTTTCAGATTCATAGTCCCTTTCAAAATGTGAAAAGCGTACAGCGGCTGAAATAAGTATTTAACACGTCACCATTTTTCTCACTAAATATATTTCCAAAGGTGCTATTGGCATGAAAAGTTCACCAGATGATGGGAGTCACCCAAGTAATGCATACACACAAAGAAAGTAGAACAAATAAGATCAGAAATCAAGTTGTGTGTAATAAGTTGTGCGTAATAATGTGAAATGACACCGGGAAAAAGCATTTAATATGCCAACTGGAAATTATTTAATACTTTGTACAACAGCCTTTGTTTACAATGACAGCTTCAAGACGCCTCCTGTATGGAGAAACTTGTCGCATCCATTGCTCTGGTGTGATTTTGGCCTATTCTTCCACACAAGCAGTCTTCAAATCTTGAAGGTTCCGTGGGCTTCTTTTATGGACCTTGAGTTTCAGTTCTTTCCATAGATTTTCGATTGGATTCAAGTCTGGTGATTGGCTTTATTTTTTATCTTTGAAACCAATTGAGAGTTTCCTTGGCAGTATGCTTTGGATCATTATCCTGCTGAAACGTCCACCCTCATTTCATTTTCAACATTCTCGTAGATGGCAGCAGATTTTTGTCAAGAATGTCTCGGTACATTTGCTCATTCATCTTTCCTTTAATAATGTGAAGTTTACCAGTACCATTTGCTGAATCACAGCCCCACACCTTTATGTTTCCACCTCCGGACTTCACTGTTGGTACGGTGTTTTTAGGGTGATGTGCAGAGACATTTCTCCTCCAAACGTGGTGTGCATTATGGCATCCAAACAGTTCAATTTTGGTCTCATCAGACCAGACTATATTCTCCCAGTATTTAACTGGCTTGTCCAAATGTTGTTCAGCAAACTTTAAACGAGGTATGACATGCTTTTTTTTCAGCAATGGGGTCTTGTGTGGTAAACGTGCATTCAGGCCATGGCGGCGGAGGGCATTATTCACTGTTTTCGTTGTGACAAACAGTACCTGCTAATTCCAAGTCTTTTTTAAGCTTTCCACAGGTGGTCCATGGCTCTTGGACAACTCTTCTCATTATTCTTTCTACTTCTCTGTCAAAAATCTTGCAAGGAGCACCTGATCGAGGCAAATTTATGGTGGTATGATTGGCTTTCCACTTACGTATTATGGCCCCAAACATGCTCACTGGAACATTCAGAAGCTTACATATGCACCTGTAACCAATGCCATCATTATGTTTTGCAACAGAAAGTTTTTGATGCTCTTGAGACAGCTTGTTGCTCTTACCCATCATGAGATGTGTCTTGACTCACACCTTGGCAATGAGACCTTTTTGGAGGCGATCAATTAGGACTGAACCAGCTGATATTCACTTGTACTGACAAGAGCCTGGATTGCTGTTTGATTATTGATAGATTTGAGGTGTTGTCTTGGCTTTCCATGCCGTTTGGCACCGCCCTTTCTTCATGTGTTCAATACTTTTTCCCTGTGTCATTTCACATTATTACACACAACTTAATTTCTGATCTTATTTGTTCTACTTTCTTTGTATGTGTGGATTACTTGGGTTGTTCCCAACATCTGGGTAAATGTTCATGTCTATAAAACATTTGGAAATGGTGACGTGTTAAATGCTTATTGCAGCCGCTGTATATAATTTTAGTTCCAGTTCACAATTATGTGCTACGACATGCAAATACATTCAAGTCTGTGATTGCAAGGTCACAAAATGTGAAAAAGTTCAAGGAGTATGACTACTTTCACAAGGCACTGTACTTTCGTGTACCAGGTATAGTGAGCTTAAATTGATTAGTCATGCCTGGAGAGTAACGCACAAGGGTGATATAATAGAAAGGTGACTGTTGTTGTGTTACTTTCTCGGGTGCTACATGAGTGTAGCAATAAGGCCTTTCCCAATACCCCACACATAAAGAACAACTACCAAATTTTGGCAGCAGGAGTCAGAAGGTGGACGTTCCGCCTGCACACAGCTCACCCATTCACATATCTAAAATGTTATTGTTGCGTCTCCTTAATTGAGACAATGAACGGTTACTGTAGGCCGTAAACGCCCAAAAAAAAACAACTATTTGTTCAGGCAACCAAACTTCAAAGGGAGAAGAAGGCATGATGTGGAATTTCTGGCTGCACAAATGCTCACTCGCTAAGCTTCTCACCTTAGCTTCCTCATCCAATCAAATCAAACAGAAGTGGCATTAGATTTGTTGGTGTTGAACAAGTTCTGAGATCTTGGCACCTACTTAGGTGAATACAATTTGTAAACATACAACAAACCAATAACAATGTTACATTACAAAAGGTACGGCCCAACTACCTTGAACAGGTTTAGCTAGTTCTCCTATTTATCCATGGCCTAAATCTTACCTCGAGCTTGTAAGGACCAAAAAATTGAAATGAAAACCAATGACTCCCACTTTAAGCCTAAATAACCAAGGAGAAAACCGACCATTTAAACAGCAGTTAAACGAAGACTGACTTGACGAGAAATCCATTAGTTTTAGGGAAACATTAATTAGCCTGTTTAAAAGAAAAGGAAAAAGCAATTAGAGATACAGTACAAAACGACTTTGGAATGTGGGCAAATGGGGGTGTGGGGAGAGTGTGGGGGGCAGTCACAGACTCTGTGATTGTCATGAGGGGCTACTAGCTGTGTGACACACAGGGTCTATGTCCTGAATTAAGCCTGTCTGGTCTCACTGCAGGAGCCAGGTTGGTATTAGGGGCCACACACACACACAGTTTGTGAAAGAAGGAATCATTAATGAAATGTCAAAGGAAAAAATGGAAAAAAGCTAAGGGTATTATCGAGCGTGAGGGCTGCTAATTAAAAGCACTGTCTGTGTGTGTTTTGTGACAGAAGTGTTTGGAGGTCTAGAAAGATTGGGAGGGACTGTGAAACAAGTCCAGGTGTCAAAAGCTGTCTAAAGGGTACAGAATAGTGGTCCTGCTGAGGTTTTTACTGACTAAAACAAACAGAGGAGAGCTTCGCAACCTGTTGCATGTCCACCTAATTTACCCTGCACCTCTTCAGTGCAATGCAACAGGAATGCAATATTTCCTGTCGCAGTGGAAAAGAGGGGTACTGTTGGGAGTCATAATCAAACACGAATAATGTTGAGCAAATGTGCACTGCAAAGACAATACTGCTGCAAATTGTATAACAGCTTCAAGACCAGACATTTGAGACAATCCTTTCAAGGTTGAGGAATTACGAGAATTTTGTAGTCAAGTCATTGGATTACAAAAAGGACTCCTCCTTTCTCATGAAATGGGCAAATATTTAGGAGTGGTCAGGAATCTCTGCTTTGATCAGAATCATCTTTATTTGCCAAGTATGTCACAAACAAACAAGGAATTTGGTAGTTGGTGCTGCTCTAGTACAACAACAGCCAATTGACACAGAATACTTTGAGACATAAAAATATAAAACCACAATCACTGAGCAATATAAGGTTGCCAGTAACAATTTTTGGACAATTGTGCAAAATTATGCTGAGTCCTCTAGCAATTTAGAGCAGTTTGAAATGAGTAATAGGTGCAGTGACCGCTGTGCAAATGGCGCAGACATTTCTCAAGCACATGAGTGGCCAGGACTGGTCAACAACAAATATGCAAGTAGTGCAGGGTGGCGAGACGACTACAGTGAGTGCACGAGTAATGTATAATTGGCCCGACAGAGATGGGACTAAAATCTCAAGACAAAATTGGCAGCATGTTACAATGTAATTGTAAGTTAACCATTTACAAATTTAATGGCGACTCTTCTTGTTTTAGTTTGTATTAATCGATAGCGTCTACCTGAGGGAAGGAGCTGGAAGAGGTGGTGGTCCAAGAGGATTTTGCATGCTCTTGTCTTAGTTCTGGCAGCGTGCAAGTCCTCAAGGGCAGGTAGGGGGGAACCGACAATTTTTTCAGCAGTTTTGATTGTCCGTTTCAGTCGGAGTTTGTCGTTTTTTGTAGCAGCACCAAACCAGACTGTGATGGATGAACACAGGACTGATTCGATGGACTGCTGTGTAGAACTGCCTCACCAGCTCCTGTGGAAGGCCGTGCTTCCTCAGAAGACGCAAGAAGTACATCCTCTGCTTGGCCTTTATGAGGATGGAGTTGATGTTGAGCTTCCATTTCAGGTCCTGAGAGACTGTAATTCCCAGGAACTTGGAACATGATGCTGTCTCCACCCTCTGTGTTTAGCCATGAGTGAAGACTGGGTGAAAAGTTGGGGTGCTGCTCTGATGGCACCACTTGTCAAGCATCATTAGAGTTTTTGGTGACAGTCTGAAATGTCTCTCGTTGATAAGTTGTGAAAAAAGTATCCAGTAGTAAACCCTTTAAGGAAATAATAGATGTATTTTTTTTTGTCAATACTTTTTTTGTATCAGTCATGAATTCAGGCATGGACATGTTTAATTACAGTGGAATCTCGATTTAACTGACTAATGGAGGTGGGGAGGGTTATGTCGCAGTGTGAGCTGGGCGGTGGCCCAAGGCGGGGACCTTGGCGATCCGATCCCCGGCTACAGAAGCTGGCTCTAGGGATGTGGAATGTCACCTCTCTGGCAGGGAAGGAGCCCGAGCTGGTGTGTGAGGTCGAGAAGTTCCGACTAGATATAGTCGGACTCGCCTCCACACACAGCTTTGGCTCTGGTACCAGTCCTCTCGAGAGGGGTTGGACTCTCTTCCACTCTGGAGTTGCCCACGGTGAGAGGCGGCGAGCAGGTGTGGGTATACTTATTGCCCCCCGGCTCGGCGCCTGTACGTTGGGGTTCACCCCGGTGGACGAGAGGGTAGCCACCCTCCGCCTTCGGGTGGGGGGACGGGTCCTGACTGTTGTTTGTGCCTATGCACCAAACAGCAGTTCAGAGTACCCACCCTTTTTGGAGTCCTTGAAGGGGGTGCTGGAGAGCGCTCCCGCTGAGGACTCCATTGTTCTGTTGGGGGACTTCAATGCTCACGTGGGCAATGACAGTGAGACCTGGAAGGGCGTGATTGGGAGGAACGGCCCCTCCGATCAGAACCCGAGCGGTGTTCTGTTATTGGACCTCTGTGCTCGTCACAAATTGTCCATAACGAACACCATGTTCAAGCATAAGGGTGTCCACACGTGCACTTGGCACCAGGACACCCTAGGTCGCAGTTCGATGATCGACTTTGTGGTCGTGTCATCGGACTTGCGGCCGCATGTCTTGGACACTCGGGTGAAGAGAGGGGCGGAGCTGTCAACTGATCACCACCTGGTGGTGAGTTGGCTCCGATGGTGGGGGAAGATGCCGGTCCGACGTGGCAGGCCCAAACGTATTGTGAGGGTCTGCTGGGAACGTCTGGAAGAATCCCCTGTCAGAAGGAGTTTCAACTCCCACCTCCGACAGAACTTTGCTCATGTTCCGGGGGAGGCGGGGGACATCGAGTCCGAATGGACCATGTTCTACGCCTCCATTGCTGAGGCGGCCGACCGGAGCTGTGGCCGTAAGGCCTGTCGTGGCGGCAATCCCCGAACCGGTTGGTGGACACCAACGGTGAGGGATGCCGTCAAGCTGAAGAAGGATTCCTATTGGGCCATTTTGGCCTGTGGGAATCCTAAGGCAGCTGATGGGTACCGGCTGGCCAAGCGTAATGCAGCTCTGGTGGTCGCTGAAGCAAAAACTCGGGTATGGGAGGAGTTCGGTGAGGCCTTGGAGAAAGACTTCCGGACGGCTTCGAGGAAATTCTGGTCCACCATCCGACGTCTCAGGAGAGGAAAGCAGTGCACCACCAACACTCCATTGCAGGTGGAGTTTGTCCTTTTTTGGAGCAGCACCAAACCAGACTGTGATGGATGAACGCAGGACTGATTCGATGACTGCTGTGTAGAACTGCTTCAAAAGCTCCTGTGGCAGGCCGTGCTTCTTCAGAACCCGCAAGAAGTACATCCTTTGCTGGGCCTTTTTGAGGACGGAGTTGATGTCGAGTTCCCATTTCAGGTCCTGAGAGACTGTAATTCCCAGGAACTTGGAACTTGATGCTGTCTCCACCCTCTGTGTATAGCCATATATGAAGACAGGGTGAAAAGTTGGGGTGCTGTTCTGATGGCACCACTTGTCAAGCATCATGAGAGTTTTTGGTGACAGTCTGAATTGTCTCTAGTTGATAAGTTATGAAAGAAGTATCCAGTGGTAAACCCTTTAAGGAAATAATAGATGTATTTTTTTTATGACTGTGGTGTCATCTGCAAACTTCAGGAGTTTGACAGCTGAGGCCGTTGAGGTGCAACAGAGCAGCGGAGAGAGGAAATAACCTTGGGGCGCCCCAATGCTGGTGGTGTGTGTCAATGAGGTGGTGCCCCCGAGCCTCACCTGCTGTGTCCTGCCCGTCAGGAAGCTGTAAATCCACATGCAGATGGCAGGCGAGACGTTGAGCTGGAGGAGCTTGGAGGAGAGGAGTTCGGGGATGATGGTGTTGAACGCAGGGCTGAAGGATTCTTGCGTAGGTCCCTGCACCGTTGAGGTGTTCTCGGATGAAGTGCAGTCCCATGTTGACTGCGTCATCCGCAGACCTGTTTGCTCGGTAGGCAAACTGCAGGAGGTCCAGCAGGAGACCTGTGACGCGCTTGAGGTGGTCCAGTGCGAGAAGTTCAAAGCACTTCATGACCATAGATGTCAGGGCGACAGGCCTGTAGTCATTCAGACCCGAGATTGCACGTTTCTTGGGGACTGGGATGATGGTGGAGCGTTTGAAACAGGGTGGTACTTCAGACAGTTCCAGAGATCTATTGAAGATCTGTGTGAAGACTGGCCCATGCAGACTTTGAGGCAGGATGGGGACACAAGGTCTGGGCCTGCCACTTTGTTGATCTTTTGTAGTTTAAAGATGTGTCTCATCTCCTGTTAGTGTATGGTCAACGAAGGAGGGGGAGTCAGAGGTGTGATGGTGGTCATTGCTGTGGCTGGGTGGGTATGGGGAGAGAAAGTGTCCTTCTCAAATCTGCATTAGAATGTGTTCAAGTTGTCGGCTAGTCCTTTATTGTTCTCAGCTTGGGGGGATGGTCGCTTGTAACTGGTTAGTGATTGTAATGCATGACAGACTGAGTCGTTAGCGGTAAATTCATTCACACCCCTGCTCTACTCCAAATTACTGTAATTTCCCGTGTATAATATGCACCCATGTATAATGCGCAGCCCCAAAGTTGACCTCAAAATTCTGGAAAAACCCTTTACCTATGTATCATGCATACATGATTTTGCTTCTGCCCATATGATCATAACGAAGTATTTTTTTCAAATAATTATTCTTAAATTAAGCACTTTATTTGAACATTTAGTACTTTATTTACTCTGATTTTGAAATTCACAGCCCTACTTTTATTTTGTAAATGAGAAAACACACAGTTGATTTGATTACCCAGGCAGAATTCGTAAGATGTGTACAAGTCTTTAAAGAAAACATGAAGGGCTAGGCGAAACACATTTAATTTTATTTTATTGGAATTAAAGTTTTGACACGCCTCTGCAACATCGCGTGGACATCGGGGACAGTGCCTCTGGATTGGCAGACTGGGGTGGTGGTGTTCCAACTACAGGGGGATCACACTCCTCAGCCTCCCTGGTAAGGTCTATTCAGGGGTGCTGGAGAGGAGGGTCCGTCGGGAAGTCGAATCTCAGATTCAGGAGGAGCAGTGTGGTTTTCGTCCTGGCTGTGGAACAGTGGACCAGCTCCACACCCTTGGCAGGGTCCTCGAGGGTGCATGGGAGTTCGCCCAACCATTCTACATGTGTTCTGTGGGGGGTGCTTCGGGATTATGGGGTACCGAACCCCCTGATACGGGCTGTTCGGTCCCTGTACGACCGGAGTCAGAGTTTGGTCCACATATCCGGCAGTAAATCGTACTCGTTTCTGGTGAGGGTTGGACTCCGCCAAGGCTGCCCTTTGTCACCGATTCTGTTCATAACCTTTATGGACAGAATTCCTAGGCGCACCCGAGGCGTAGAGGGGGTCCGGTTTGGTGGCCTCAGTATTGCATCTCTGCTTTATGCAGATGATGTGGTTCTGTTGGCTTCATCAAGCCGTGACCTCCAACTCTCATTGGAGCAGTTCGCAGCCAAGTGTGAAAGCGGCTGGGATGAGAATCAGCCCCTCCAAATCTGAGACCATGGTTCTCAGTCGGAAAAGGGTGGCATGCCCTCTCCAGGTCGGGGATGAGATCCTGCCCCAAGTGGAGGAGTTCAAGTATCTTGGGGTCTTGTTCACGAGTGAGGGAAGAACAGAACGGGAGATCGACAGGCGGATCGGTGCAGCGTCTGCAGTGATGCGGACTTTGTATCGATCCGTTGTGGTAAAGAAGGAGCTAAGCCGAAAGGCGAAGCTCTCGATTTACCGGTCAATCTACATTCCTACCCTTCACCTATATCTCATTCTTTAAAGAATGAGATCCCGGATACAAGCGGCCGAAATTAGTTTCCTCCGCAGGGTGTCCGGGCTCTCCCTTAGAGAT
This sequence comes from Phycodurus eques, assembly GCF_024500275.1. NCBI lineage: Eukaryota > Metazoa > Chordata > Actinopteri > Syngnathiformes > Syngnathidae > Phycodurus > Phycodurus eques. The sequence continues at coordinate 26,822,818 of NC_084535.1, forward strand.
AGGGTGAGAAGCTCGGTCATCCGGGAGATCTCAGAGTAGAGCCGTTGCTCCTTCACATTGAGAGGAGCCAGATGAGGTGGCTGGGGCATCTGATTCGGATGCCTCCCGGACGCCTCCCTGGTGAGGTGGTCCGGGCACGTCCCACCGGGAGGAGACCCCGGGGACGACCTAGGACACGCTGAAGAGACTACATCCTTCGGCTGGCCTGGGAACGCCTCGGGATCCCCCCGGAAGAGATGGATGAAGTGGCTGGGGAAAGGGAAGTCTGGGCGTCCCTGGTAAAGCTACTGCCCCCACGATCCGACCTCGGCTAAGCGGTAGAAGATGGATGGATGGATGGATTGGGATTCAAATTAAACTGTCAAGCATTTCAGAAAATCATTAAACGAAACATAACCATAAACAAATTAATGATGGTTGTTGTTCAGTCATATTTAAAAAAAAAATAAAAATCCTAAATTTTGCCAGGGTATGTAAACTTATGAGCACAACTGTACATACAGTATATGCAGTCATACGTATTATATTGGAATGACAGTGTAGGCTACACCTTTTTCATAACCTCTAGGTGGCGGCATATTAGAATGAAAGTGTACAGCTTTTTCATAACCTCTAGATGGTGGCATATATTTGTAAATTGTGAAAGCTTTTTCATTTCCCCCTATACCCATGTATAATGTCCACTATTGACTTTTGACAATTTTTGGGGGGAAAAAATGCGCATTATAAACGATAAATTACGGTACATGACACATCGATGCTGGAAGACACTGATTTGAAGATTGTTATTCGTCAAAACCTTCTAATATATGGCCATCAAGGTGCTGCCATAGATGTTAGAATAGTTCTGAGGGGATGGTGTTTGCTGGATTCTTTTGTGTGGCAGTGCCCCTAACAAACTGCAGAAATTAAGAGGAATTAGGGAGTAATGTAGTGTGGTATGTGCCTGTTGTTGGCTGTCTGCAGTCTCCTGCCTTACCGTTCAACATCCCACATGCGTAGAGGGGAGAAGTTCTCACAACAAGCAGTACCAGTTACAAAGGAACTACAGAAAACACAGAAGGACACGAGTCTTACCAAAAGTATAAAATCAATCAATTCAAAACAAAAAGATGTTCATGCCAATAAATGTATACAGGTGCATTGGAATTAATTGAAGTATCCTGGAAAATGTCATTTCCGTAGTTCAATTCAAAAAGTGAAACTCATAAATAGATTTTACACACATTATTTTTTTATTATTTTGATTATTGTAGTTTACAGCTTATGAAAATTCAAAATTCACTATCACAAGTAATTTAAGTTTAGAAATAATTGAATGACTGAATATATAATATTAATAACAATAATAATATATAATATACATAATATAATATTATATAATTATAATATAATATATTATATAATTATATTATTACTACTATATTATTACAATTATATAATATAATATATAATATAATAATAGTATAATCATATAAATACAGATATCAACTTGGAACTGGAATGAACTGCTGAAATAAATTTAGAGACTACCCCGATTCATCAAACGGGCTTCGACCATGCAAAATTGCATTGACAACCAATAGGCTGGAACTCGCGTGGGGGGGTGGGGTTGGGGGGGGGGGGGGGGGTGGGGGGCGTGTTCCTGACAGCTATTTGCCATCTGCTCTTCTGCCTCTTCTAGCGGCGCTGTTCACTTCTACTTGTGTAAACAGAGCTATGAGTGTGGAAAACACGCACACATCAAAGAAATTATGAAATTATTTCAGTGGTGCATGAACGCATTATCCTAACCCAACAAAGCAAAGCTCGCTTATTACAAGGTAACCCTCATATAATCCTACTTTAAGTTCTTTTAAAATCCACTACAATATACAGTATGTACAGTACAGTTGTATTTATTTTTTAAGTTCAACACATTTGCATTTAATCATTTAGAAATGTTTGTTTTGGAACATTACAATTAAATTACATTACAAGCACAATATCAAGTACAGGTTTTCATTTTCTATACTTAAGCGCAGTGTTAATGTTCCAACTGTGCATAATATTACAGTGATTTACAATAATATCAAATATGCTTTTTTTTACCTGTGCCTCATTTTTGTCATTTGGGCCTATTACACTCCTGTATTTTAATGTTGGTCACTATGGTAGTACTTGGAGGGCCAAGTATTTTTTGAGGTGGTAATGGGGTAAAAAGGTTTGAGAAGCACGGGCCTAGAAGCTTTTAAATACAAACAACTCATCGCCAGATATTTCACAGACACGAGTGCCTGTTTATGAACTCACTGCTTAGAATTGAATTGAACTATAACTTCCCATTTCTTCAGCTTCCCCGAGCAGACCCTGCCTCACCCTGCTTCTGTCCTGTCACTGCCTGATCCTCCTCTGCTCTTCGCTGCTCTTCCACCTGTTTTTCAGTCACAGTATCAGACTCGGGACTGTGGGAAATGTTAAGAGGAGGTGGCAGCTGTCTCACTAACATGTCGGTGATTTTTCTCCAGACACCGGGAAACGTGCCTTTCTTAGGAGGAGGCAGCCTTGTGTTATGCAGGGCTCACACGCACAAGTGTTCTGCTTCCTCAAGACTCGCTGCACTGCAGACTGCTCGTTTATGTTGTCTGACAGTTGTATAATGTGTCATGTCATGTTCAACTTTTGACAGAAAAGAAGTATTTAAATCAAAAGTTTAAGAGTAACAGGGAAAATTTTAGGGAAAAAAATTGCTTTTTTTTAATATCGTGATACATTTCAATATGGAGTTAAAAAAAAATTAAAAACCTGTTTGGATTTCTTCCCATATCGCCCAGCCTTCACTCCCAACCTCTCACACCGAGCCAAACATTATGAGAAGGTAATGCTGGTAAAATTGTTAGCTTATGCTAAACCGTGGTAACACTGCAGCTCTGCTTGCCTTTTGGCTTTGGAACGATAGCGCTTCAGCTGCTTAAGTAATTATTTTCCTCCGGAACTTCAGCCACTCTCGGCCCTCTCCATCTTTCTTACAATTTGGGTTTTGTATCATCTTCCTTATCCTGGGGCACCACTGAGAAATAATACTTAAGGTCAGTATTATTATTACAGTACACCACATGGACACAAGTACTGGGACACTTGCCCACTAGAATTGCAGACACTGCAAATACGCTGCTAAAGGGAACACATAGGGCCAATCACAATTTTACCCCTTCGTCCTCATTTCACCCTTTTGCCCTTGGTTTTGCACGTTCACGAGTACACAGGGGTGTCCCAGTTCTCCTTAAGGGTTAAGTGGTAGTGCTAAGGCGAAGCGCTTTATACCCCTTGATACCAACTGTGGCCCGGCACATCATTTCAAAGTGAAGGGTATCGGACTCCACCCCTTCTGACAGACGAAGAGTTTGCTTACAAAACGGCGGAAAGGACAGGGAAGCGCCTACATGTAGGTAAGCATAATTACTGATGTTGATACTAACTCACAGTCACGATTTTATCAATGTAAGTATTAGCCAAGTTTTGAATTGTTGATAAATGGCTCGTTATAACGAGCTCGCGCACCGGCTAATCTGCCGTCAGACTACGCTGACAAATTCAGAGCAAACGGACTTCCCTCCAGTGTACTGCATTTTATGACTGATTAGACAGACTTATTAGAACGCTAAGTCACAATCAGAAGCTACGTAGCTAATGTAGCATCGCTAGTAATGTCATTTCTGAGCACTGTGGCGTTCACGTTCCATATAATTTAGCTGTAGCCTATAGTCACTCATGTAATACAGTATTCCATCGTGAGGAAGCAGTTGGCTGCGAACATCCTCGTCTGACATCGATTTACCTTATGGGAACACACGAGGCCAACGTAATAACCTTGTGCATTTTCTTCCACAGGAATAGCGCAAGACAACCTTCTGCTACAACAGTACACAGCACTACAGAACTATAAGCCCAGCCAGTGCAAAAAAGACAACGGCCAAAAAATGCAATTCTACAGTTCCTTTTAAATGAATATGAACAAAAACATGAGACTGAGGCAAAAACAGATTTTTTTAAAACAGTTTTCCAGCTACAACGTATTTATATTTATGTTCTTAACGTTATATTGTTATTATTTCCATTTCATGTATGTTTGATACGTTTCCTATTTGTTATACATATTTTTTTTAAAAATTACATAAAAAAAACTGCAATACTTGAATGTAAATAATCACACTAGTACCACATTATAATGTGGAAAAATTTCCCAAGGTTATACTAGAAAATGAAAGAGCCTCCTCAATGTCTTGTCACAAAGTTGAAAGCATAGAATTGTCCAAAATGTCCTTCTCGTTTTGAAATATTATGAATCCATGATCGTTAACCAGAATGCATGTGTATATGGTTATTGTTTAAGAGAGTAGCAGAAGAAGGACACGTGCACAGCTTCTCTGGTTATTCGGATCTAGTGAAATGAATTTTTTCATGATTTCAGTTAAACTGCAAAAGTTGTACCAGCACTGCGCACAACTCTGAACATTAACACTAATACACTACTCCAAGGGAACAATAACATCTTCGTGACTTTTGAGAAAAACACATTTCATGTTCACATCCTAAAATGACAAACTATCTTGACTTACTGTCTGACTGACAGTTGCACAGACGTAAGATATGTGTTGTATATGTGAGTGTGGGGTTAAAGGACTGGATGGTACGAGGACCATAACGGCAGCTGTCAGTTCCGTTAGGCAACATGTCCCACTGGCAGGTCCCTGGTAATTAGTGTTGGGTAAACTCATTTAGGACCCAAATGGGTCGGGTGAGGCCGGGACCAGTATGTATGGTGGGTGACCTCTAACCCTGCTGACATAGGATACAATAGGGTTATGGTCACAATCACTATCCGGATCCTATTACTCTCTATTACTCACATTACTCACCCCTCAATGGGCAATGGCTCTGGAGGAGGAAGGGTGGGACACCCTTGCCTTACAATGACAGAATTACTACCCCTTCATGTCCCTTTTCTCCCTCACCCATTTAAAGCACCCAACAAGCCTGATCAGGGTCAGAGCTTGCACTGATATTATAGCTGCTAAGGTCAAGGCCTCTCTCACTTAATGCAGGGCAGGTGTCCACCCTAAACACACACAGTCTCTGATGGAATATCCTCTACTGCCTCAATGTGTGTCTAACACCCCAACTTCACTTTACATCACTATTATCACCCTGGGCCTCCACTGCCGTTTGGGTAACCTCATCAGCTGGCATTATTTTCTCTGATAGGGTCACACAAGCTAAATCCGAAGTGAGATGCCTCCCTTCAATATGCATACATATAGTATTCCATTATGCCACAAAAACAAGCGCATTCAGGTAACAGTATATTAAATATAAAGTCTGAGTCGATGTGGGACAATAATATTACTCTGACTTCCCATGAAAAACCATCAAATAAATAAATTTAACAAAAAAGGTCTGCTGGAAAATTCAGAGAAAATTCTACGTTGTTGAAAATGTAATATTCAGAAATTTGCCATCTTGGGAATTCCCACTCGACTACTTCTACTGGAGTCCAAGAAAAGAAAAACACACCTCAAAACTTACAGGTCTGTGCAACAGCGAAAGGAAAGCACCCTAAAAGTTTGCATCTCCCTGGACACCAAACCGAGGGAGTGTTGGTGTTCAAACTATTTGTCTGAAATTTTAGAATTTGAATGTGTTTAATGTACTGAAAGGTTATGAGAATATTATATGAAATGAACATTCAAATAGTGACCTCAACTGATACACATGGACTTGCTCGTTGTTGTGTTATATACATGTGTCACGTGTTGTTTGTGTTCAATTAAATGTTTTCAAACAATACTGCTGTTTGCCCATGTGAGGAAAAGCGGTACAGAAAACGGATGGATGGATGCTGTACAAACGATGAAAGTCTCTCAGTGTTCTCTCAAAAATAAATCGATGAAATTTTAGACAAAAATAATCTAAGTCAGACTAATTTACGACCAATTAGACATGAATTCCCACAACCCTACTGAGGGAATGTGCAAGCATTTGGCTATGGGCTCAAGGGGCGGTAAACTTTGTCCACTCTCACCCCTCCTCCACCCCTGCACAAATCCAATCACATCCGTCAAAAAGAAGGTTGTTAATTTGCTGCGCTTGACCCAGGGCTTTGTGCCCGACGTGTATCCAGTTTGTAAAAAGTGCTTTTATGTGCTTTCTAAATACTTGTATGTCTGAGCTGAAAGGGTTATGATGCTTTTATATTGGTCACAGAGGGAGACAAAGGGTTACAACTGACCCCGACTGACAGAGACCTACACACAGAAAGACATACAGACAGACACACACACACACACACACACACACACACAAACCCTCACACTTTCTTTCCTCCCTTGAAACATTCTGTAACAACCCATCCATCCAATTTCTTTACACCGCAAAGCGTCACTAGGGTCCCGGGCGTGCTGGAGGCTATCCCAGCTATCTTCGGGCGAGAGGCGGGGTACACCCTGAACTGGTTGCCAGCCAATCGCAGGGCGCATAGAAACCCTTTTTAATCAAATATAAAATGACAAACATATACACACATGGTAAAGTTGCTGGTATCCTTGCATCGGGGGAAAAATGGTCCTTGAAATAATTTGTAACAGACAAAAGTAATAATGTAGAAAAATTAGGGATGCACCGAAAATTTGGTCACCAAAGATTTTCGACAGAAAATGGCCCAAAAGTACATTTTCTGTTTTCGGCCTATGGCTGAAAAAGTATGTTGTGATGATGCAACCAAAAACAGAACCCAGCCAGTGTGGAGCTGCGGATGAGAAAGTTTGCTGCGCATCCGGTGCCAACACAGCATAAAGTATTCTTTATACTTTATACGACTTTATACTGTATACGTATAAAGTCGCAGACGGCGACCACGCTGACGTCACTGCGGCTGTCCCTCACGTAGTTTGCCTTTATACTCGGGCGCAACCCACGAGCGCTGTTTTGAAAGTGTGCTGCAGTTCTCCTCCAAGTTGCGGGTGTCGCTACGGCTGGTATTGGACAGGACACTACAGGGTGGAGTTTCCTCTGCATTTTTTGGGCCATTTCCGGTAGCTGTTTTTACTTTTCTTTCAGTAACAAGGAACAAAGCAATAACAATGGCTACCGCGACAGAACAAATGGACCTAGATAACCAGATGATACGTTTAATTATGCTGCAAAATCGATCGAGAAGGCGGCAACGTCGATGGTATGTAGAACCAAGGGGCACGCTGAGTACGTCATCACAGCATGTGACTAAAACGGACCAATCACGAGAGATGATCTCCGTGGCGTTAGACGCGCAGCAACTATTTTTGTCAGGTGCGCAGCAAGTTACGTTAGAGGTACTGCGCGGGGCAATTCGTCGGTCACGTGATGCAATGCGGCCGTGCGACCGCGAGAGTATAAAGAGGCCACTAATCATCGCCTCCATGGTAGCAAATAAGCTACACTTCTGAAAAAGTATCGTTATCGTGAAGGACAAGGAGTAATTCACGGGAGAAAGACAGAAAAGCCAAGCTAATTGCTAAGGCATTGTGACATGTAGTCCCAAATCACTGAAATAAGTGATTGGGTGATACAGTACACTTGTCACATAAGTCTGGCTGGAACTGCGTTATAGCGGAGAGTAACCAACTTTGAACAGCAAAGTAGCAGGCAAATTGATACGTGTCTGGAGAGAAAACAATACACAATAACGCTACACCGCCACACAGGACCGGAACCGGAAACTGGAAATGAATGAATGAATGAGTACGTCAACTGAGAACAGGGGCCTATAATGTAATAAATATTTATAAGAAAACCTTTTGTCCCACAATGGAGAGTTTTTCATCGTTTCAGCAGCAATAGTGGATACAGGAAATACAAAAATAGCATGCACGAGAAGACATTTGCACAAGAAGTACATTGCACAAAATAGAATTATTTTACCTTATTACATCATATACTCCGATAACTGCCCCACGGAAATGTTGTTGACATAATTTTTAAAAATGGGGAAATTTAGACAAACTGTTCTGAAAGTGAATTTCAAGAATCAAGCGTCTTTATTTTCATTATGATAACATTAATTTTTGCACAGAATCCTGGCTTGGAAGACACCCATACTGTAAATGACACAAAAATACAACACTTGTAAAAAAATGAAAAATATATATTTAAAACTTCAAGTCAGTCAAAGTGGATAAAGTGCAGTTTCGTGAGATATAGGTTGACAGCTCTGCAGTCATACCCATAAATGTAATTCCACTCATAATTAGCATAGTAATTTCGTTTGGTGTTTCAGTTTTTGGCCTTGGTTTACTAATTTTTGGTTACGGCCAAGAATTTTCATTTTAGTGCGACCCTAATTAAAATGACTTAAAATTAATTAATGAAAATCCAGAATTGATCTGGTTGCAGCAAATCAGACCCATTACGAAGCCTCCTCCATCTTTCAAAGTAGGTACAGTGTTCTTTTCTTTGTTTGCTTAATTTTTGCATCTCTAACCGCTGACGTGACATGTCAAAAAGCATCCCGTCTCATCTGTCCAAAAGAAATTCCATCAGAAATGTTATGGCTTGTCAGTATGCAATTTGACAAATTTCATTCTTATCTGTTTGACGTTATTAAAAGGGACTATTGTCAGGGTTGATCTTGAATGGAAAGGTACCAACAGGGTGTCCTGAATCTATGCAGGGTATAATGAAATCTTAAGACTCTCAAGTGAGGAGTCTCTGGAGTGAAATACAGCGCAGTGCTGTGCATATCAGCAAGCTTGCTTTCAGCCGCAGATCATGGATCTTCCAAAAGGATAATGACCCAAAACACACAGCTAAAAGTGCCCACGAATGGCTAAGAACAAACATCCGACTGTTCTGAAAAGGCCTGATCTAAATCCTATTAAAGGTCAGAGTGTGAGGGTTTTATGGCAGTCGTTTAAAATTCGTATTTGCGTTGTTAATGTTTTGCACTACATGCACATCATTTACAGCAAGTTGTTAACAATAAATTGGCTAAAATTAGGTTTTAGGCGGCACGGTGGGCGACTGGTTAGAGCGTCAGCCTCACTGTTCTGAGGACCCGGGTACCCCGCCTCCTGCCCGATGACAGCTGGGATAGGCTCCAGCACGCCCGCCGCGATCCTAGTGAGGAGAAGCGGCTCAGAAAATGGATGGATGAATTAGGTTTTATGGAGCACTCTCGAACGTTCCCATTTTGAGAGATCCTGGGTGTATTACTCTATCTCCAACGCAAGGGCTACCGGAAGTTATGTATTGTTTGTCAAGCATTAGCATGCTGCATTAACTCTTGATGGGGAGCTATGATTTGGAATACAAGCAGGATGGGGATTTATATACACAGGAGCCGGCTAGACTTTTGGTCAAACCCTATATGTTTGAGCCGATTAGGAGGTCGGAGCCTGTTTTTGACAACGGCTAGCGGCTAATTTTAACAGCTGCGCAACAGACGTCAGGGTCAATGCGACGGAGGATGCTGGAAGAAGGAGATCACAATATCGTGCAGAGCAGATTGGAAATACAGACTGGTATGTGTATGTATATATACTATCTATATAAATGTATATTTGCGTCAGGAGGCTGTTGATGGGGAAAAGGTAAACAGCATGAAATTATATGAAAAGGTAAACAGCATGCAGCTCCTCCCCCCATCACAACCACTGCCCGCCGCCAATTGACTCCCACGGAGCTACTTGTCTAGTATTGCGATTCTATTTATTGACGAAACTCTTTGTTACTGCCCACACCACAACCAGCTGCCACACTATAAAACATTGTTAAATAGAAAAATATGCAGCAATAAACCAAACAACGAGGTGAGCGTGTGCTATCACCGAATGAACAGAGGGTGTGACATTTGTTACGTCACAGCTGAAAATAGCCGACGATAGCCAAAGACAGGAAGGGAGTAAAAAGCCAAAGACAGGAAGGGAGTAAAAACCCAGATGGCATATTCTGAGTTATATACACTATATTGCCAAAAGTATTCACTCACCTGCCTTGACTCACATTTGATTTTACGTGATATCCCATTCTAAATCCATATGGTTTAATATTATGTGGCTCTACACTTTGCAGCCATAACAGCTTCAGCTCTTGTGGGAAGGCTTTCAACAAGGTTTAGGAGTGAATTTATGAGACTTTTTGCCCATTCTTCCAGGAGCATATTAGTGAGGTCACACGCTGATGATAGACAAGAAGGCCTGGCTTACTGTCCACTTGAAATCAACCCAGAGGTGTTCTATCGGGTTGGATTCTGTGCAGGCCAGTCAAGTTCATCCATACCAAATTCTCTCATCCGCGTCTTCATGGACCTTGCTTTGTGCACTCACAGACATGTTGGAACAGAAAGGGATAATCCCCAAATGGTTTGACTGTCCAAAATCTTGTGGTATGCTGAAGCAGTCAGAGTTCCTTTCACTGGAGCGTAGAGGCTACTATTTTGGACATTTCCAACTTTGTGGAAACAGTTTGGAGATGGCCCCTGCCTGTTCCAACAAGACTGTGCATCAGTACACAAATCAAGGTTCATAAAGACATGGATGAGACAGTTTGATGTGGATTAATTTGACTGGCCTGTACAATCCTGATTTAGACCTTATAGAAGACTTTTGGATGAATTAGAGCGAAGACTGAGAGTCACGCCTTCTCGTCCAACATCAGTATGTAAACTCACAATTGCGCTTCTGGTAAAATGGTCATAGATTTCCATAAACACACTCCTAAACCTTGCGTAAAACCTTCCCAGAAGAGTTGAAGATGTTATAACTGCAGAGGATGGATCAATGTCATATTAAAATCTATGGATTAAGACTGGGATGTGTGGTGCTGTCTTCCAATATCGAGAGGAATAGCATGAAATAAGGCAGCGAAACTGCGGCATGAACTTTATTCAACCTCCTTTCTTTTCTCTTTGTTCTTCTAACATCACAGTATATCGTAAAAACAGTTATTAGCGTGCTACAGCTGCACCTAGAGTTGTTAAGTAGTAACTGAATACGCAACATATTCCCCTTTAAGAAATATAAATGTAAATGAACATAATTCATCTTAAATCAAATAATGCTCTTAAAGTAAAATACAGACTTGAAAAAAAATATATATATAACAATTTTTAATATCTCTCTCTTACTTAGTGAACACCTTATAAACGTAACAGCTGTACATATTACTAACTTCACTAACAGCAGAAAGCATAACTCTTATTGTGTTCACCTTTGACCTTAACATGAGTAAAGATTGGTCTCAACCATATGTACCTTTCTGACATATCATTTCAAGTTTAGATATGGTAGACAATTACTTTCACATTGTCGAGCATACTTGTTTTTTTCACACTAAATTCCCTTGAACGTTTTCCCCCGATGGTCGTAATCATTAAGCCACACAGGTTTCCATCTGACCCTAGCAGTTCTGGGCGTGTTTTTGTCCAGTGGTTGTGCAGGCTCGGGCTCAGGGACTGGAGCTACACCACCTGTGATAATGTCTATTGCACCTTCCAGAACCAGAGAGAGAGATGAGTAGCGTGTTGGGTGCATCCATCCTCCAGAACACAGGAACTCGCACCAGCTTTTTGCATCACCCTGGCAGGCGCATGGAACTTTGACAGTCCTTTTTTGACATGGAAGGGCTTTCTCACTCTGACCAGACTTCCCCTCTTTGATTCTTGGCATCTATGTAGGCTTTCGTTGCATTCTGTTTGGCCGTGACACGGTTGCGTAGCTGCTTTTCTGGCAGCTTTTCTGGCAGCGGGGTGGACTTGCTGACTGGGCCAAAATCCACTTTTGTGCTTCATTTGCTTGAGGGTAATACAGAGACACTTTTCTGTGCTTGATGTCTCTCACTGCCAGAAACTGCAAACTTACTTGAGATAAAATGTGTCCCATTATCACTTATTAGGTCTGTAGGGTTGCCAAACCTGGAGAACCAAGTGGACAGGATTGTGATGATCGCCGTAGTTGTGACGTAAGGAATAAAAGCGACCTCTGGCCATTTTGTGTAATAGTCGATCAGTGTCACTGCATAATGGCAGTCCCAGGTTGCTGACTCAAACGGGCTGACGATGTCAATTCCCACGCTCTGCCATGGGCCGTCGGGCAGAGGGACTGGCTGAAGTGGTACAGCATGTGTTTTGGCACTTATTCATCTGGCATGTCACATCCTGCGCATATATATCCATGGTCACCCACCAGTATAAATCCCGCAGCCTCTATTTAGTGCGGATGATGCTCTGGTGGGTTTCATGTGCCAGGCCAAGAAGCTGCTTTCTCAGGGCCACAATAACCAGCCGTCACTGGGGTCCCCTGTACACTGTCAAATCTTGGACTGAGAGTTCATGTCTGACAGCAAAACAAGGCTTACGCATTGCAGGTAAGGATTTTGCTGTTCTGGCCCATCCTTTATTCATCTGTCCTCTCAGGGCAGTAAGCTCTGGACATAACTCACATGCCACAGTGAAGTCCTTTTGTTCTGTATCCAGCAGAGCCAACAACTCAGGCTCTATTACTGGCTCTGCATTCTCCTCTCATATGAGAGGCAACCTGGAGAGAGGGTCTGCAGCATGATTTTGTGCAGCAGCACAATACACAACATCATATGTAAAACAGGAGACGGGCTGACCACCTGCCAATATACATTCCTGCACATACGAGTCCTTTTGTAGCTAGCAGTGTGGTCAGGGCCTGATGATCTGGGCGCAGCATGACTCTTGTCCCCCACAGAAAAGTCCTCCACTTTTCGGCTGCCCACATACACACTAACCCTTCCTTCTCCACAATGGAGTATTTCCGTTCAGCAGGTGTAAGTGAACGTGAGGCAAATGCCACTGTACGTTCTGTGTTGTCAGAGTGCATTTGTGTCAGAATCTGAAGGATCTGTAGATATGATGGTCGGGACAGTCTAATTAACGCATACCGTGTTATACCTCGTGCAGCTCTGGGCTGCAGATTTGAAAAGTACACTTTCACACCCCACACCCACCCAGCCACACAACTGACCACCATCACACCCCTGACTCCCCCTCCAGCATTGACCATCCACGAACGGGACGTGACACGCATCTTCAAAGAACAAAAGATCAACATAGCAGCAGGCCCAGAACTTGTGTCCCCATCCTTGTGCCTCAAAGTCTGCGTGGACCAGCTCTCTCCAGTCTTCAGAGAGATCTTAAATAGATCTCTGGAACTGTGTGAAGTACCATCCTGTTTCAAACGCTCCAGCATCATTCCAGTCCCCAAGAAACCTCCAATTCCGGGTCTGAATGGCTACAGGCGTGTTGCCCTGACATCTGTGATCATGAAGTCCTTTGAACGCCTCGTGTTGGAGCACTTCAAGAGGTCACAGGTCCCCTGCTGGACCCCCTGCAGTTTGCCTACTGAGCAAACAGGTCTGCGGACGACACAGTCAACATGGGACTGCACTTCATTCGAGAACACATCCTGTTCGTGGACTTCAGCTCTGCGTTCAACACAATCATCCCCGAATTCCTCTCCTCCAAGCTTCTCCAGCTCAGCATCTCGCCTGCCATCTGCCAGTGGATTTACAGCTTCCTGACGGGCAGGACACAGCAGGTGAGGCTGGGGGACACCACCTAATTGGGGCGCCACCAGCACCGGGGCACCCCGAGGTTGTTTCCTGTCTTTGCTGCTCTTTGCTCTCAACACGAAACGACTGCACCTCAATCCACCTGGCTGTCAAACTCCTGACGTTTGCAGACGACACCACAGTCATTGGCCTCATCAAAGACGGTGACAAGTCTGCGTATCGACAGGAAGTGGAGTGCCTCGAGCTGTGGTGCGGCCGACACAACCTGGAGCTTAACACGCTCAAGACTGTAGAGATGATCGTGGACTTCATGAGGCATCCTCCACAGCTGTCCCTCACGCTGTCCAACTGCCCTGTGTCAACCGTCGAGACCTCCAAGTTCCTGGGAATATCAACATGGGATTCCTGGGATATCAACATCAACTCCATCCTCAAAAAGGCCCAGCAGAAGATGTACTTCCTGCGGCTTCTGAAGAAGCAAGGGCTGCCACAGGAGCTGTTGAGGCAGTTCTACACAGCAGTCCTCGAGTCCTGCGTTCATCCATCACAGTCTGGTTTGGTGCTGCTACAAAAAAAGGACAAACTCTGACTGCAAAGGACAATCAAAACTGCTGAAAAGATTGTCGGTAACCCCCTACCAGCCCTTGAGGACTTGCATGCTGCCAGAACGAAGACAAGAGCATACAAAATCCTTTTGGACCTTCCACATCCTGGTCACCACCTCTTCCAGCTCCTTCCCTCAGGTAGGCGCTATCGATCAATGCAAACTAAAACAAGAAGACATTCCAACAGCTTCTTCCCTCTTGCCAATGACTTCTTAAACATTTAACTTACAATTCCATTGTAACAGGCTACCAAATTTGTCTTGAGATTGTAGTCCCATCTCTGTCGGGCCAATTACACATTACTCGTGCACTCTCTGTAGTCGTCTCGCCAACCTCCACTACTTGAATATTTGTTATTGACCACTTCTGGCCAGTCATGTGCTTGAGAAATGTCTGCACCATTTGCACAATTAACATAGTCCCAGATTATCCCACAACCTGTCACTTTAAACTGCACACATTTCTTGAAATCTCTGCGCCATTTGCACTATGGTCACTGCACTGATTGTTCTATTAGTCATTTCAAACTGCTCTAATTACGAGAGAATTTTGCACAATTGTCCAAAAAATTAAAATTCAAAAAAATGATACCGGCATTACCACATATACTGTTAACTTTTTAGTGCACAGTGACTGTGTTTTGTGGTTTTATGTATCAAAAGTATTCTCTATCAATTGACTGTCTGTTTTCATACTGGAGCAGCTCCAACTACCGGAGACAAATTCCTTGTGTTTTTGACATACTTGCCAAATAAAGATGATTCTGATTCTGATTTAGGGTTTGAATGGCCGTTTTGTCTTCACCTCCTGTACTGATGCTTGCGGCTCCGATGTCAGAGTCTGCGCGTACCCAATTGCTGCTTCCCCCTGGCACGCCGTATTTATTGCTAAATCTGGTGTAAGATTTGCCTCCGTTTGTAGTAACAACTTCTCACGTATCCTTGAACAACAAGCGCGCTCGATGAGTTCGTCACATATCATTTCGTCTGTACTTCCGGCAAACTCACACGTGGAGGCTAGCTCGTGCAGTGCACCCATATACTCTGCAACTGTCTCATGTGGCTTCTGTCCTCTTTGCCTGAACTTGTGTCGCTCCACTACAACATTTGTTGCTGGGCTGAAATGTGCTATCAGTGCAGTCACTGCTGAATCATATGTTGTACCTGCATTCATAAGTGTATAAAATAAACATTGACCTTCGGTGCCCAGGCAGTGCAAGAGCAGCGCACGTGCCACATAGCGAACGGAATAATAGGTTTTCTGGCGGATGGCAGGAACAATGCAGGAGAGGCACAACATTCGCCATAAACGGCGCCAATTTGTGGTCTTCTCTTCCAATCTCAAGAGGAATAGCGGTGTGAAATAAGGCAGCGAGATTCCGGCATGAACTTCATTCAACCTCCTTTATTTACTTCCTCCTTTTAACATCACAGTATATCATCAATATATCATGTGCTACAATGGCACCTCATGTTGTTAAGTAGTAACTGAATACACAACAGGATGTCACTTAAATTCATATCTGAGTCAAGGCAGGTGAGCGAATAATTTTGGCAATATCCAGTAGTGTATATCGAGTTGGGCTGGGCAATCTGGCAAAAAAAAAAAAAAAAAAAAAAAAAATCCAAAATTTTTCATATCGTCCGATCTCGATTATTATCATATGCTTTTTATTATAACCTTTTGAAAAAAAACTTTTTTAAATAGCTGGTTTTAAAGCATCTGTACTGAAAACTAAAGAAGCTACAGAGTAGTTCAACATTTAACGTCTTTTGTTAACAACTCCTCAGTCAATATTTAAAACAGTAACCCCAACATATAAGCATACTAAGCAACTAAGGCAAATAAAATAAATATAGAAGAATTTTCAGTCACCAGTGCACTATTTTGAAGTCCTGATTATTTTTTGGAGGTACAAGATACAAAATAAACTGCCACCTCAGGTATAATGAAGACATTGTAAACATTGTCATTCTCCAGTTATGATTTTACTGTTGTTGATGCATTAGTGCTACTTTCAAATGTGCATCATCTTTAATAACAATACAGATTCACTAGTGTTGCATTTTACAAGCCACCTGAATAACGATGACACAATTGATTGACTGATTGGTTGGAAATGTGGGCAGGACTAAATGGAACAGTCCTTAAATGGCTCAGGTAACTCCTTTATAACTTTATAACTTATTTTGTAACCATTGGAAGTGTTCAAAAATCCAGTACCAAAATCGGTGTCTTTACTTGTATAATGTTATATAATGAGATATTGCAAGCATTTTATGTTACCAATCACCTTTTTGAAATAAATGTAATAATAGTTGAATTTTTTTATTGGCTTGTGATTTTAAAACTAGTTATCCATCAATTTGTTGTGTATATGTCATTATATGAGACAATATTTTATATGGGTTCACTGTCATAACAGCCCTACGAGGGAAGACATAACGACAATGTGGCCCGTGACATAAAATGAATTTGACACCCCTGACCTATGGGTTCCCTCAAGGGTCAGTTCTTGGACCGCCTCTATATGCTAACCTTGGGTCAAATTCTTCAGAACGTTTTTTTTTCCAGAAATTTTGACTATCATAGCTATGCAGATGACACACTGTTATATCTAGCAGTGTCTTCAGATTACTACAGTTCAATTGAGATGTTGTGTCACTGTCTAAAACAGATAAATAACTGGATGAGCCAAAATTTTCTTCAATTAAACCACAGCAGGCGGCACGGTGATCGACTGGTTAGCACATCTGCCTCACAGTTCTGAGGACCGGGGTTCAAATCCCGGCCCTGCCTGTGTGGAGTTTGCATGTTCTCCCCGTGCCTGAGTGGGTTTTCTCCGGGCACTCCGGTTTCCTCCCACATCCCAAAAACATGCATGGTAGGTTGATTGAAGACTCTAAATTGCCCATAGGTGTGAATGTGCGCGCGAATGGTTGTTTGTTTATATGTGCCCTGCGACTGGCTGGCAACCAGTTCGGGGTGTACCCCGCCTCTCCCCCAAAGATAGCTGGGATAGGCTCCAGCACGCCTGCGACCCTTGTGAGGATAAAGCGGTACAGAAAATGGATCGATGGACGGATAAACCACAACAAAACTGAGATAATTGTTTTTGGCAATAAAGAAAAGAGGATTGCTGTTAGTAAATACCTGGAGTCACTCTTTAAAAAACAAAGACCAAGTCCGAAACCTTGGTGTATCGATAGATTCCGAAGTGACTTTCAACAGTCATATCAAATCAATTACTAAAACTGCCTTCTACCATCTGAAGAACATATACAGAGTGAAGGCTTGCATGATCCAAGCAGACCAGGAGAAGCTCATCCATGCGTTTATCTCAAGTAGACTTGACTATTGTAATGGTCTTCTGACTGGACTCCCCAAGTCTTTACACTGGCTTCCAGTCAGCATTAGAATATACTTTAAAGTTCTAATAATAGTAATTTCTGTGAACATTGTGGAGTTTTTTTTTTTTTTTTCAAGCAAAGGATACCAATACAAACTATTTTGTCTGGGTGTATATTCCCATTAACATGCACTTTTTTTTCGCTCCCACACTGCTATGCATGGACATGCGTGTGCACGCGCGCGCGCACGCACGCAAACACACGTGCACGCACACACACACACGTACACGCACGCGCACGCGCACACACACACACACACACACACACACACAGTCAGTCCAAACCATGTTGTGCCACCCACCCCCTGTGGCCCTTTTGGCTTCTGCTTGTGTGTAAGGTCACAAGGACATTCCTCAACCAGCCCCTCAGCTCTGTTCAGCCGGCTGGAACATTCACAGTGGACACCCCACTAATTTGAGATGGGTGATTCTGGATACTTGTCCACATTGATTGTGTGATTCCTAATCCACCCAAAAGGCAAACTCTTAAAATAAGACAATAATAAATGTTATTGATTGAAATAATTGAGTTTTAGTGCTGCAACTACTTCGATATTTAAAAATTGATTACTGGGATTGGTCTCCAAAGTTGTCAAGGAGTCAGGAATTGATCATTTTCAAAATGAAGATGAACGACATAACTTTAACAAACCAATTAGATATATAATTGTGAGTAATATGATATATGATAGGTAATTGCTTGTAAAAAATGTAATAGTATGTGTTTTGTAGTAATTAAGTATAATCCAGTAGTTTTGGGTCAATCAAGACCGAAGCACCTCGGCCTACGAAGCAGTGTTGTTTTGCTTTGCTGTGCATTCTTGTGTTCATTATTTTTCACTTGACTGCATGTAGCGTTATAGTAATTCTTCATCATCATCATCATCATCATCACAATTGTTCACATGTACGTACAGGTACTGTACATTGTTTATCTGCTTGCTTAGCAGTAAGCTATTTACTGTAGTTTAATTATAACAGTATGGCAATGTTTAAAAATGTTAGAAAGCATTTGAAATGCTACTGAAGTATAGTATATAGTTTGTGGTATATTTATGGTTTGAATTATTAAAGCGGAAGGGAAAAGATTTGGGGGCAGGAATATGTTGTATGTACCCCCACGAGTCTAAACATTGCATTCAGATTAATATTGTGTTTGTGGAATCAAAATTAAACAGACAAATTGATCAAATTTCACCCATTCCTGGAGGTGGCCATTTTGGTCAATATCGCCCTCTGCTGCTGACTGAAATTAACATCACAGGTGCCAGTCACGTGACAAAACCCAGAAATGATGATATTGTATGTTGCAATAACCATCAGAACCTCTGCCTCCAGTCAAAAAGTCAGTCAAGCTCGGAGAAGCCATATACTATACAAACTTTGTTTGCACAATTAAGTACTGATTTTAGTTAAATACATGTTTTTATTGTAGAGATTTGTCTGATCTTTTTGAGTATTTCTACAACTGTATGTCCATTTTTGTACACATTCCAAAACAGATGAATCCATACATTTGACACATTTACATCACTAGACATACATGTACTCACCTTAATGAACACCTGAGTACGTACGTGCAAACGTACATAGGTATTTAAATACATATACCGTACATGCCTACACACACACACACACACTTGAAACCCAGGTTCACAACCACCATGCACATGAATACATATTTTATAGCCTATGCATTGCGAGAGTGTGTCATGCGTGTGTGTTCCGGTTGTTGTCTTCCCCCTGTCTCATACACACCTGCTCCTGAGAGCATCTTCACCACCTGTGGTTCGTTAAAGTTAAAACAGTAAGCTGTCAATATTTTGTCACTCAAAATGAACCATCCTTCCATTCCTTTTCCGTACCTCACCGGGGGTCGCGGGTGACTCAGGGTGAGTGGCAGGGCACACCCTCAACTGGTCGCCAGCCAATTGAAGGGCACGGAGAAAAAAAACAACCATTCGCACTAAACATTCACACCGACGGGCAATTTAGAGTTTTTAATTAACCTATCATGCACCTACTGTATCTGTTTTTGGGATTTGGGAGGAAACCAGAGTAGAAAACCTACGCAGGCACGGGGAGAACATGCAGACTCCACACGTGAGGCCAGATTTTAACCCGGATCCTCAGAAGTGTGAGGCAGATTTGCTAACCAGTTGCCGCCCCAAAACAAATTAGATAAAGAAAATATAAAAATATAAACAAATGTTCGCATTGTTCTGGTGGTGTGTGTTTGTTATGGCTGAGATGCAAATGTTCCTGAGAGGTGATGATAGGGTTTGGCATCTCTGAATCAAAGGATTGATTTTAACATTTATATAGTGATTTACAGGAGAAATCAGAATATCGAGATATATATCGTGTATCGCCTAAAAATACCAAAGTAATGGTTTTGGGCCATAGCGTGCAGCCTTAAGTCAAACCAGCCGCAACAAGACAAACACCACAGCATTATCCATCCATCCAGCCGTCCATTTTCTGTACCGCTTATTCTCACTAGGGTCGCAGGCATGCTGGAGCCTATCCCAGCTATTTTAGGAGAGATAGCTCCTAAGCTAGCTATCAGCTCTCTCCCAGTGAGAGGCGGGGTACACCCTGAACCGGTCGCCAGCCAATCGCAGGGCACATACAAACAAACAACCATACGCACTCACATTCACACCTATTGGCAATTTAGAGTCTTCAATCAACTTACCACGCCTGTTTTTGGGATGTGGGAGGAAACCGGAGAACCCGGAGAAAACCCACGCAAGCACGGGGTGAACATGCAAACTCCACACAGGCGGGACCGGGATTTGAACACCGGTCAGAGCTGTGAGGCAGATGTGCTAACCAGTCGACCACAGCATTAAAAAAGTATTTTTTTCATTTTTTTTTTTTAAACGGACACCGGCGTACTGCGGAGACCAAGAGAAATAAAAGCCCCACGATTGGACATCAATAACTAGTTAGGCTTTTGCTTGTGAATATTCTCATTCATCCAGGACACTTGAATGGAATCGATCGCAACTGGACAAACAGATGCAATTGATTCAATGCCTTGAGAATTGTTTGGCTTTTATTTTGAAGTTGGCCCCGGCACCTCATCAAGGCTTTAGGTAGGAACGATGCTCCGGCCATAGCAGCCCTGCAGGCCTGACGTCAACTTCTTGACTGGATGCTGTCCTTACCGCAGTTTATATTACAACCATACACTATTGCCACCAACATCAACACAACACCATCCCGAAATCATATTCAATCGCTAATATAAAACGCTAAATCTATTACGCTGTGTGCTTGATTAAATGGTAGAATACGGCACTAGCTCGGCAGTGCTAGCGGCTGGCAGCTAGGTACCAGAGGTCCTTGTAGGTTCGCAACAGAGCACTTTTCCAAGGCAGTTTAATTGGCGAAGGTGAAATCTGCACACTTACCGTACTTTCTCGTGTTAATTGCGCACCCATGAACAACCCCAATTCCAATGAAGTTGGGACGTTGTGTTAAACAAATAAAAACAGAATACAATGATTTGCAAATCATGTTCAACCTATATTTAATTGAATACACAACAAAGACAAGATATTTAATGTTCAAACTGATCAACTTGATTGTTTTTAGCAAATAATCATTAATTTAGAATCTTATGGCTGTAATACGTTCCAAAAAAGCTGGGACAGATGGCAAAAAAGACTGAGGAATGGTCATCAAACACCTGTTTGGAACATCCCACAGGTGAACGGGCTAATTGGGAACAGGTGGGTGCCATGATTGGGTACAAAAGGAGCTTCCCTGAATTGCTCAGTCATTCACAAGCAAATATGCGGCGAGGTTCACCTCTTTGTGAACAAGTGCGTGAGAAAATAGTCGAACAGTTAAAGCACAATGTTCCTTAACGTACAATTGCAAGGAATTTAGGGATGTCATCATCTACGGTCCATAATATCATCAAAAGGTTCAGAGAATCTGGAGAAATCACTGCATGTAAGCGGCAATGCCGAAAACCAACATTGAATGCCCGTGACCTTCGATCCCTCAGGCGGCGCTGCATCAAAAACCGACATCAATGTGTAAAGGATATCACCACATGGGGCTCAAGAACACTTGAGAAAACCAATGTCAGTAAATACTGTTCGGCACTTCATCCGGAAGTGCATTTTGAAACTCTACTGTGCAAAGCAAAAGCCATTTATCAACAACACCCAGAAACACCGCCGGCTTCTCTGGGCCCGAGCTCATCTCAGCTGGACTGATGCAAAGTGGAAAAGTGTTCTGTGGTCGGACGAGTCCACATTTCAAATTGTTTTTGTAAATTGTGGAAGTCGTGTCCGGGCCAAAGAAGAAAAGAACGATCCAGACTGTTATGGACGCAAAGTTCAAAAGCCAGCATCTGTGATGGTATGGGGCCGTGTTAGTGCCAATGGCATGGGTAAATTACGCATCTGTGAAGGCACCATTAATGCTGAAAGGTACATACAGGTTTTGGAGAAACATATCCTGCCATCCAAGGAATGTCTTTTTCATGGAAGCCCCTGCTTATTTCAGCAAGACAATGCCAAACCACATTCTGCACGTGTTACAACAGTGTGGCTTCGTAGTAAAAGAGTGCGGGTACTGAACTGACCCACCTGAAGTCCAGACCTGTCTCCCATTGAAAATGTGTGGCGCATTATGAAGCGTAAAATATGACAACAGAGACCCCGGACAGTTGAACAGCTGAAGCTGTACATCAAGCAAGAATGGAAAAGAATTCCACCTACAAAGCTTCAACAATTAGTGTCCTCAGTTCCCAAACGTTTATTATATGTTGTTAAAAGGTGCTGTATCACAGTGGTAAACATGACCCTGTCCCAGCATTTTTGGAACGTGTTGCAGCCATAAAATTCTAAGTTCATGATTATTTGCTTAAAAACAATAAAGTTTATCAGTTTGAACATTAAATATCTTGTCTTTGTAGTGTATTCAATTAAATATAGTTTGGACACAATTTGCAAATCATTGTATTCTGTTTTTATTCACGTTTAACACAACATCCAAACTTCATTGGAATTGGGGTTGTATAATACGCACCCCAAAGTTGACCTCAAAATTCGGGAAAACCCTTCTACCTATGTGTAAATAATTTTTACAATGCATGATTTTGCTTGTACCCATATGATCAAAACACCAGGTATTATCTGTATTTTGTTAGTTTTTTTCAAATAATTATTCTTAAGTTAAGCACTTTATTCTAACTTTATTTCTTATTTACTTGCTCTTATTTTGAAATTCACAGCCCTACTTTTATTTAGTAAATTAGAAAACACACAGTTGTGCTCATGTTTGATTACCCAGGCAGAATTTGTAAGATGGGAACAATTCTATAAAGAAAACATGACCGGCCAGGCGATACAAATTTAATTATATTTTAATGGGATTCATATTAAACTGTCAAGCATTTCAGAAAATCATTATCATTAAACGAAACATAACATTAAGAAGTTAATGATGGTTGTTGTTCAGTCATCAGTCATTCAAAAAAAAAAAAAAAAAAACTATATTTCACAAATGCTGCCAGGATATGTAAACTTGAGCACAACTGTACATATATGCAGTCATATGTACCCCTGACATAATGGAATGAAAGTGTAGGGTACACCTTTTTCACAAGGTGGTGGTTGCATTTTGGAATTAAAGTGTACAGCTTTTTCATAACCTCTAGATGGTGGCATACATTTATAAAATGTGAAAGTTTTTTTTCCTTTTTCCCCTATACCTAAGTATAATGCGCACTATTCACTTTTGACAATTTTTTGGGAAAAGAATATGCATTATACACGAGAAATTACGGTACCTTTGATGCTGACAGCCTGACACAGTTGCACTTCCTACCAAAACCTGTTTTAAGAAATTAGGCTTGCTGAAATGTAAGGGAATGTGTGAGCTTGTGACATCACTTCCTCCCCTTTGCCCAAAGGAGGGACAATGTTACGTCACACTGTCGTGACTTTTGCACACAAAATGATGTAAAAATGGCGGCTTATGATGCGATGTGTTAAAAGTATTTTTATCGAATAAAGAGTAGATTTAACCACCGTATTTTCATGACCATAAGGTAGCACTTAAAAGTCTTACATTTTCTCCAAAATGGACAAGGGCGCCTCATAATGCGGCACACCTTGTGTGTGCACCGAGTTCCAAAATCTGTAACTGTTGTGTGACTTTGATGAGCGCTCCGCTTGACTGACCGGGAGCATTTGCTGCTGACAGGCTGCTTATTCAGAGGAAAGGTGGACGTGATTGAGGACAGCATGCGGACGTTAAAGGGGGAAGGGTGCGCGTGAAGGAGGACGCTAAAGGCACGTCCCCAGTAGGTATATAGTATGTGCATTGTGCAAAACAACATCAGTTTGGCTAAGGACCCCCGAAAATGGCACCTATGAAGACACACGCTTACGAAGCACAGTTTAAACTGCAAGCTATCAGTTACGCGGAGGAACGTGGGAATCGAGCAGCCACGAGACAATGCAAGATCAACGAATCCATGGTTCGCAAGTGGAGGAAGCAGGAAAACAAGCTTCACCAAGACCAAAATGAAGCTGAGTTTCCGCGGAAAACAGGCGAGGTGGCCCGAGTTGGAAGACCAACTCGAGCAATGGATTAATGAGCAAAGAACAGCCAGGACAATCGTCTCTACAGTCACCATTCGACTGAGTGCAATAACTCGAAGCTTTCCATCATTCCGGGATGATTGACGAAGGAACTCCAACCGCTGGACATCGGTGTAAACAGGGCGTTCAAAGTGAAGTTGCGAGCGGCGTGGGAGCGATGGATGACAGATGGCGAACACAGCTTTACTAAGACTAGGAGGCAGCGGCGCCGGGCGAGTTACACCCCAATTTGTGAATGGATTGTGGCTGCTGGGCTAACGTGTCTGCTTGCACTGTTGTTCGAGCTTTCGTAAAAGCCGGCATCATTTCTGAGGAGCCGCACGGCAACGAGTCTGATTCCGACAATGACGAGAGGGAACTTGGCGTGTTTAAAGGAGAAGCTTTCGCAGCTGTTCATTTTGGAAACAGATGAGGACTTTGATGGATTTGTGGATGAGGATTGATCAAAAAATAACGTGAGTACATTGTTAAATACTTCAATAAAGTACAACCGAACTCAGTTTTGCTCCCGCTGCCTTTTTAAAAGCATTGTTTTAGCGTGCATGCATGCTACTGTATGTTTTAAGCTAGCGTATATTTTACCATGCCTGCGCCCAATAATACGGTGCGCCTTATGCATGTGTTAAATACAGAACTAGACCCCGTAACTAAGACTGCACCTTTTAATACGGTGCGGCTTATGGTCGTGAACATACGGTAGACTGTAACAGATGAAGAAGATATTGACATTTTCAATAAAACACAAAGTTTTGCCCTCATGCCTTTACTTCCGCTTTAATATCGGCAATTACTATTACTTTCAGGGGATCCTCAATAATTCGCTGAAATTCACTATTTGTGGTCCGGCATGATCCGACCCTCCCCGAATAGTGGGGGTCCACTGTACCAGAGGTGAGAAGTACAAGCTAAATTTACTCCATTACAATTACTTATGTAACTTTTTGAAAAGATTGTACTTGTCAGAGTAGTTTTATTAGACTTACTTTACTTTTACTACTATTTTTGTTAAGAAGGAACACTACTTTTACTCCATTAGATCGAGCGATATTCCACTTTGTATAAAACTATTATTGCATGTGCGATCTTTTTGTTTTGGTTCATCTGAGAGACTTGCGTCATGGGCGCTGTCACTTGACTCTTTCACCTTTCCAAGATAACCACTAATGAAAGAAGAACTGAAGGTCGTGTCGGGGTACAAATGTTGTTACTGTTTGTTTGTACACAATACTGTACTGTTGAGTGCAAGTTTTCTAATCAAAAGATTGAGAGAAACAAAGGGTTCTAGGATGTAACCGCTGATGAGAGACACACAAGCTGAGCCTTCCTGCTCACAACAGGAGAACGAGAGGGCGGGGCTCGAGTGAGTGTGCGCAGTGTGTGAGTCTTTTGGCTTGATTACACTTAAAAAGAAATCCATCCATCCATCCATTGTCTTCCGCTTTTCATAGGTCGGGTCGTGGGGGCAGCAGCCTCAGTAGGGAAGCCCAGACTTCCCTCTCCCAGGCTACTTCCTCTAGCTCTTCCGAGGGGATCCCGAGGCGTTCCCAGGCAAGCCGAGAGACGTAGTCTCTCCAGCGTATCCTGGGTTGTCTCCAGTGGGAGCGCTCTCCAACACCCCCTCTAAGGACTCAGAAAAGGGACCCACGCTGAACTGCTGTTTGGTGCACAGGCACAAATAACAGTCAGGACCCATGCCCCCACCCAAAGGCGGAAGGAGGCTACTGTCTCGTCCACCAGGGTGAACCCCAACGTACAGGCGCCGAGCCGGGGGGCTATAAGTATACCCACACTTGCTCGGTGCCTCTCACTGTGGACAACTCCAGAGTGGAAAAGAGTCCAACCCCTCTCAAGAGGACTGGTACCGGAGCCCAAGCCGTGGGTGGAGGCGAGCCCGACTATATCTAGTCTGAACTTCTCAACCTCACACACCAGCTCGAGCTCCTTCCCTGCCAGAGAGGTGACATTCCACGTCCCGAGAACCAGCTTCTGTAGCCGGGGATCGGATCGCTAAGGTCTTCGGCAACCGCCCAGCTCACACTGCACCCGACCCCTATGGCCCCTCCCACAGGTGGTGAGCCTTCGAGCCCCACCTCCAGGCCTGGCTCCAGAGGGGGCCCCTGGTGACCCACGTCCGGGAAAGGGAAACCTAGATCCCTATATTTTGTTCGTCATAGGGGTTTTTGGAGCCATGCTTTGTCTGGTCCCTCACCTAGGACCTGTTTGCCATGGCTAACCTTACCAGGGGCGTGAAGCCCCAGACAACTTAGCTCCAAGGATTTTTGGGACACACAAACCCCTCTACCACCATAAGGTGACGGCTCAAGGAGAGGACTTAAAAAAACTCAATTACCATAATTTCTCGTGTATAATGCGCATTTTTCCCCCCAAAAAAATTTCAAAATCCAATGGTGCGCATTAAATATACACAGACCTTTTCCCAAAAAATTTTAATATCATGGAAAAGTTTATTTCCAAAATTCCATTCAAAAAGTAAAACTTTCATAGATTATAGATTCAGGGCCCACAATTGAAACAATTACAAGTATTTATTTGTTTATTTTTACATAATTTGGGTTTCCAGCTCATCAAATCCACAAAATCAGGAATTTAAAAAATTTGAATCCTGTGAATAAATCACCATTTACTTGTCA
Source organism: Phycodurus eques (assembly GCF_024500275.1). Lineage (NCBI taxonomy): Eukaryota > Metazoa > Chordata > Actinopteri > Syngnathiformes > Syngnathidae > Phycodurus > Phycodurus eques. The sequence continues at coordinate 26,849,663 of NC_084535.1, forward strand.
GTTTTTGCAAAGAAAAAAAAAAATTAGGGTCACATTAAATCAATCAAAATATGGTACTTTCAAAACAATATGTTAATCTTCAATATTTGGGGAATCCCTTTGTTTTAATCACTGCCTCGATGCACCGTGACATTGAGGCAATCAGCCTGTGGCACTGCCTGGGTGTTATGGAAGCCCAGATTTCCTTGATGCTTGCTGTCAGTTCTTTTTTGTTTTTGGGTCCGGTGCCCCTCATATATTATCCACTTGATAATATACCATAGATTGTTATTGGGGTTTAGATTCGGCGAGTTGGCTAGCCAGTCAAGCACTGTTATGGCATGGGCATCAAACCAGGTTTTGGTGCTTCTGGCATTATGGACAGGGGCCAGGTCCTGCTGGTAGATGAAATCTGTATCTCCATCCAGATCCACAACAGAAGGAATCATGAAGTCCTCAAAAACATTCTGTTAGACTGTTGCGGTGACCTTGGATTTAAGTAAGCAGAGTTTACCAACACCTGCACTGGACATAGCACCCCAAATCAAGACTGACTGTGGATATTTCACACTAGACCTCAAGGAGCTTGGGTTCTGTTCTTCACCCATCTTCCAACCCTTGGACCTTGATTACCGAATGAAAGGCACACTTTACTTTCTTCGGAAAAGAGGACACTGGACCACTGGCCAACAGTCCAGTCCTTCTTCTCGTTGGCCCAGTTGAGACGCTTCCTACTTTGGCTCAGAAGTGGCTTGACCCAAGGAACCCAGTTGGAGCCCATCTCCCGGATGCGTCTAAATGTTGTGGTTTTTGAAGCTCTGACTCCCATCTCATTCCACTCTTTCTGGATCTCTGCTAGATTCTTGAATCTTCTCTGTTTGATAATCTGCTGAAGCCCACGGCTATCTCTTTTGGTGGTGCATCTTCTCCTGCCACATTTTGTCCTTCCTTTCCATTGATATACTTGGACACAGTACTCTGTGAACAGCTAGCCTCCTTACCCATGAACCTTTGTGGCTTACTCATCCTATGGAGGGTACCAATGATGGTCTTCTGGTCAGTTGTCAAGTCTGCAGTCTTCCCCATATTGAACCCAAATGAGACAATTGAACCAAACTGAAGCACTTTAATGACACCTGGGGAAACCTGTGCCGGTGCTTTGAGTTTAGTAGATGATTAGTGTGTGACACAGTTTAAAACATTTATGGACTGCAAAATTTGGGCTGATTTCTTCACTGTATTATAATTTTTTTAATTTAGCACTATTTTATGGCCGTAAGTATCTGCATAACATTCCGCTTCTTTGCCTTAAAAACTCTGTCTGCTTTCGTAGTATGCGTCGGTTCATTGTCCATCTGCACAGTGAAGCTCCGTCTAATGAGTTCTGAAGCATTTGGCTGAATATGAAGCGATAACATTGCTCAAAACACTTCAGAATTCATCCTGCTACTTTTGTCAGCAGTCAGATCAATATGCAGTGGGTACGGAAAGTATTCAGACACCCTTAAATTGTTTCAATTTAAGTTAAAACATTTTTCCCTTCAATGTACACGCAGCACCCCATATTGACAGAAAAATAAAACAGAATTGTTGAAAATGTTGCAGATTTATTAAAAAAGAAAAACTGAAATATCACACAGCCATAAGTATTCAGACCCTTTGCTCAGTATTTAGTAGAAGCACCCTTTTGAGCTAATACAGCCATGAGTCGTCTTGGGAATGATGTTTGAATGAGTTTTTCGCACATGGATTTGGGGATCCTTTGCCATTCCTCCTTGCAGATCCTCTCCAGTTCTGTCAGGTTGGATGGTGAACGTTGGTGGACAGCCATTTTCAGGTCTCTTCAGAGATAATCAATTGGGTTTAAGTCAAGGCTGTGGCTGGGCCATTCAAGAACAGTCACGGAGTTGTTTTGAAGCCACTTCTTCGTTATTTTAGCTGTGTGCTTAGGGTCATTGTCTTGTTGGATGGTGAACCTTCGACCCAGTCTGAGGTGCTGAGTACTCTGGAGAAGGTTTTCGTTCAGGATATCCCTGTACTTGGCCACATTCATCTTTCCTTTGATTGCAACCAGTCGTCCTGTCCCTGCAGCTGAAAAACACCCCCACAGCATGATGCTGCCACCACTATGCTTCACTGTTGGGACTGTATTGGACAGGTGATGAGCAGTGCCTGGTTTTCTCCACTCATAGTGCTTAGAATTAAGGCCAAAAAGTTCTATCTTGGTTTCATCAGACCAGAGAATCTTATTTCTCACCATCTTAAGAGTCCTTCAGGTGTTTTTTAGCAAACTCCATGCAGGCTTTCATGTGTCTTGCACTGAGGAGAGGCTTCCGTCGGGCCACTCTGCCATAAAGTCCCAACTGGTGGAGGGCTGCAGTGATGGTTGACTTTCTAGAACCTTCTCCCATCTCCCAACTGCATCTCTGGAGCTCAGCCACAGTGATCTTTGGGTTCAGTTTGGCCAGACGGCCAGCTATAGGAAGGGTTCTGGTCATTCAAAACGTCTTCTATTTAAGGATTATGGAGGCCACTGTGCTCTTAGGAACCTTAATTTGTTTGTAACCATGGCCAGATCTGTGCCTTGCCACAATTCTGTCTCTGAGCCCTTGGCAGTTCCTTTGACTTCATGATTCTGATTTGCTCTGACATGTACTGTGAGCTGTAAGGTCTTCTATAGACAGGTGTGTGGCTTTCCTAATCAAGTCCAATCAGTATAATCAAAAACTCCAGTGAAGATGTAGAACCATCTCAAGGATGATCAGAAGAAATGGACAGCACCTGAGTTAAATATATGAGTGTCACAGCAAAGGGTCTGAATACTTAGGGCTGGGTGATATTTCAGTTTTTCTTTTTTAATAAATCTGCAAAGAGTTCAACAATAAAAAATGTTTTTTGTCAATATGGGGTGCTGTGTGTTCAATAATGAGGAAAAAATGATTTATGATTTTATCATTTTTCATTTGATTTTATCCAATGGCTGCAATATAACAAAGAGTGAAACATTTAAAGTGGAGTGTCACCTCTGAAAACTTTACGTATCCACTGTATACTGTACAAGGGAACCAGTTCCTTTGGCAGCCATGCATGGCCACCTGGCCATAGAACAGTTGAGGAGTCAATTGTCCCACTGCATTTAGTCCCTTAAAAAGTGGGGAGGCACATACAGTCCCCGCCAAAGTATTGGAACGGCAAGGTCAATTCCCATGTTTTTGTTGTGTACTGAAGACATTTGGGTTTCAGATCAAAAGATTAATACCAGACAAAAGTTGAAAATGACAGCTTATATTCATGGATGAAATAAATGGATCAGAGATCTGTTAAACAACTCAGGACAGAGCACCTTTTTCACCATTTTAATTTTTTTGGGGGGAAAAAAACAGAAGTACGAATGTTTACTGACTCTGAAAAACAGCTTTATGATGCAGATGATGATTATGATGATGTAGTCTTGCACATCAAACCTGCACATCTTGCCCAAACGTTTCAGCCCACTTCTAACTTGAGATAACACCTTGCAGTAAGTTGCATATGTTTCCATTGTTCTATTTCTATTTTGACAGTGCAACTGGCAAATTTAGCACTATTTTATGGCCATAAGTATCTGTAAAACATGCATTTTGTGGGGAACGTGCCATGCTGTAATATCTCTCTCTCTCTCTCTCTCTCTCTCTGTGTCGTACAGGCACGCACATGAAACAAGTGTGTGTGTGTGTGTGTGTGTGTGTGTGTGCACGCGTGTGAGACTCTTTGCTTGATTGCACGTCATAAAACCGGTTAATATCTTAAAATGTTCTTCCCATATGTTTTTCTGACTATATTTTACAATATACTGCTACTTGTCTTTTAAATGTATGTTTTCAGATATGAGTGTTTTGAGATAAGCGCATGCTCACAGAATGAATTAAACTTGTATCTCAAGGGTATTTATTTTAAAATATATGAATGAATTGAAGAAAATAATATTTTTCTTTCATCTTATCCCATTCGAGGTCACCACACCGCATCATCTTTTTTCCATGTTTTTCCCACAGTATCTACTGCTGCCTTCTCTTTAACACAAACTGCCTTCATGTCTTCCCTCACTACTGTATCAACATTCTCTTAGGTCTTCCTCTTGCTCTCTTGCCTGGCAGCTCCATCCTCATCATTCTACCAATATACTCGCTATTGCTCCTTTGGACATGTCCAAATGATCGAAATCTGCTCTCTCTAACTTTGTCTCCAAAACATCTAACCTTGGCTGTCCCTGTGATGAGCTCATTTCTAATGTGATCCAGATCGTCACTCATAAAGAGAAAATCAACGTCTTAATTTTGTCACCTCCAGCTAGGGCTGGACAATATATCGTATCGTCATCACAATGTATGTGTGCGCAGTAGTCACATCGCAGGGTCCTGCGCAATGTTGGTGTGTGGATATGCAGTCAATCAACTGTAATAATAATAAGTGACCAGTAGAGGGACCTGTTTGTACATGTTAATACTATTTGCACCAATGTTACGTAAATTATAACCCCTCAAACATCACACACGGAGCAGCCCAGAGAGTTAAATAGTTATTTGTTCATATGATAACTACTAACAAGGAAAATGGAAACAATTACACGCCTACATTTACTGTATCTCTCTCTAGAATGTGAAGAGCGAATGCATGTCGCAACAGATTACACTTGAGAGCAGGGGGGAGAGCCACAGGATTATTAAAGGAACAAACCATGTGGAGAGGAAAATTTGTTTTGCTTAAACTAATGCACTCAAATATAGAAATATGAATGTATACTGTATGTTAAAACAAATAACAGATTGATTTAAAAAAAAAAAAAAAAAAAAAAAAAAGAATAGTGTTAGGAATGTGCTCATGTCTCTACAGTAGACCGGGCATGAAAATAAATTATTTTAACTTTATGCCTATAATAAAGTGCATTTAAATACAGGTAGACGTCATACAAATGACTATATATACACATTTGTGCTCTACTGAGCATAGTTTTACTAGAGAGGGAAAAAGACAAATGTGAGGTGGTTTTAATGTAACGTGTCTGTTAACCTGTAATTTTTAACGTTGCAATTATATATCACAGGGTTAAAGAAAATTTTAAGTATTTTTTTTTCCCAATCCTACCTCCAGCTCTGCCGTTTGTTGTCTCTTCAGATCCACTGTTTCTACTCTGTACATCATGGCTGGCCTCACCACTGTCCTATAAACCTTTCCCTTCACCCAAGCAGAGACTGTTCACATAACACACGTGACACTTTCCTCCACCCATTCCAACTTGGTTGGATCTGTTTCTTCACCTCCTTACCACACTCACCATTGCTCAGAACTGTTGACCCTAAACATTTAAAGTCCTCCACCCTCGCTATCTCTTCTTGTGGGGTCTTTTCTGACCTCTTGGATGAGTCGTTGCCGTGGCCAGCCACTCCTGCGAATGTTCACCACTGTTCTATGTTTTCGCCATTTGTGGATAGTGGCTCTCACTGTGGTTTGCTGGAGTCCCAAAGCTTTAGAAATGGCTTTATAACCTTTTTACACGATCTCATTTACTTTCTCTCTCATTTGTTCCTGAATTTCTTTAGATCTCGGCATGATGTCTAGCTTTTGAGGATCTTTTGGTCTTCTTCAACTTTTCAGGCAGGTCCTAGTCTTGATTGATTGATTTCTTGATTGAGAATAGGTGTGGCAGTATCAGGCCGGGGTGAGGCTAGAGAAATTAAACTCAGGTATGATAAACCACAGTTAAGTGTTATGGGGGAGGGGGGCAATCACTTTTTCACACAGGGCCATGTAGGTCTGGATTTCTTTTCTCTCCCTTAATAATCAAAACCACTTAAAAACACCATTTTGTGTTTACTTGTGTTGTCTTTGATTAATATAAAAATTTGTTTGATGATAGGACATATTTAAGTGTTGACAAACGTGCAAAAAAATAAGAAATCAGCATGGGGGAAACCCCTTTTTCACACCACTCTATGTGCCTCTCACTTTTTAAGGGACCAAAAGCAATGGGACAGTTGACTGCTCAGCTGTTCCATGGCCAGGTGGGCATGCATGGTTGCAAAATGAACTGGTTACCTTGTATTTATTGATGATGTAAATGCTGACAAAAGCAGCAGGATGAATTCTAAAGTGTTTCTGCAATATTATCTGCTCATATTCTGCCAAATGCTTCAGAACTCATTGGATGGCCCTTCACAGTGCTGATGGACAATGATCCCAAGCATACTGTGAAAGCAATCAAAGAGCTTTTTAAGGCGGAGAAGTGGAATCTTATGTAATGGCCAAGTCAATCACCTGAGATGAGTGCGATTGAGCATAACATTTTACTTGTTGAAGACAAAACTGAAGAGAAAATGCCTCAACAACACACAGGAACTGCTCAGTGACTGTTTTTCTCAATGTCTTTATGTCTCAAAAGTGTTCTCTGTCAATTGACTGTCTGTTATCGTACTAGAGCGGCTCCAACTACAAAGACAAATTCCTTGTGTTTTTTTTTTTTTTTGGACATACTTGGCAAATAAAGATAATTCTGATTCTAAAGACGGTTAGAGGATCACCAGGGATGAAATCCAGCATCTGGGGATGTCTATGTATTCCAGACTTTAGGCTGTAATTGAATACAAGGAATTTGCAACCAAGTATTAAAAAGTGAAAGTTTAATTTATGATGGTCAATTTGTTCTATTACTTTTGGTCCCTTAAAAAGTGGGAGGCATATATAAAAACTGTTGTAATTGCTACACCTTTCACCTGATTTGGAAATCTCAAATCTGAAAGTCTGCATTTTAAATCTTGTTCGTTTCATGTCAAATCCATTGTGGTGTTGTCGTCCCATTATTTATGAACCTGACTGCAAAAAATTGCTCGTTAGGTGCCAAAATCTATTTGGACAACAAGCATAATCCAATAAATGATCCATCAGCCATATTACATCAAAGACCAAAGTGTTTGAAGCATTAATCGGAATCAGAATCATCTTTATTCGCCAAGTATGTTAAAAACACACGAGGAATTTGTCTGCGGTAGTTGGAGCCGCTTTAGTACGACAACAGACAGTCAATTGACAGACAATACTTTTGAGGCATAAAGACATTGAGAAAAATGAGAGAAAAAAAACAGTCACTGAGAAATAAAAGGTTGCTAGTAATCTAGTAATGCCGGTACAATTATGTTTTTTTTGTGACAATAGTGCAAAAAGATGCAGAGTCCTCTAGCAATTAGAGCAGTTTGAAATTACTAATAGAACAATAGTCCGGTGCAATGACCATTGTGAAAAGGGCGCCGAGACTTCAGGAAATGTCTGCAGTTTAAAGTGACTAGTAGTGCGATAATTCGGGACAATGTCAATTGTGCAAATGTTGCAGATGCTACTCAGTCGATTGTGCATATGTTGCAGATGCTACTCAGGCTTCATACATTACGTCTGACACAGAATATATGCTTTCACTGCTGTTTGTCTGGCCAATTGCATTGTTTTCAACGTATTAATTTCCACATGAAACACCACATGTGGACTAGTAGACTTGGGGTAATCACTTCAACAGCACTGTTATTTCATGTGTGTCAGTTGACTAATTGTGGCAGCTAATGCCCGTTAACAAACTTGCAGGTCACGCAAACTACATGACTAATTCAATATTAAAATCAAATGATGTTCTATGGCCAGTTTTCCAATGTTGTATTTTTTTTATCAGGACCTAAAACTTTATATTTTTTATGTGTTCGATTAAAAAACATCATAAAATGTAGTCAGTTTACAAACCTATCAATGATTTTGAGAGGAAAAGCTAACTAAAGGTATGAAAGGTCTTGTCGCTATGGAAGAAAATTGATTTTGTTGCTTAATATGCAACAAATTGTTGCAAGAAATGCATACGGTTGCTAATTTTATATCTTATATTCAGAACTTGAATTTATAAGTGCATGTATCTACTCTTTTGATGAAATGTCCTTGAGCAATATCGTGATGATACTGAAAATCGTGGTAATCTTGGGCACGATAATCGTGATATGAATTACATTACATTATGATTTATACGCCTGAAAAAGTCCTTCGAATTTAATTAATTTGAACATGTACATCGGTTGCACAATATTAAATTGTGTTGCATTAAACATATACTGTAATATTTGATTATTTTCAAGGAAAAGAGGGGAAATTGCATCAGTTTAACACATTTTGATCATGTGCAACCGAAAAGTACGACTCCCCCACACCCCCAGTGTATACGGTTTCTACTCTATAGAACAACTAACAATTGACTCACCCAAGCGTTGGCAGCCTGTTCTATGCCACTCCACAGCAATGCATTTCTCTTCGGTTGGAATTTTATCCATTATTATAATGTTTCAAATTAGGTACCAAGTATGCATATTTAATTAATTGTTTAAACTTTTTGTAGGGGGGTGAAAATATGAAACCAAATTCGGGGCTGTTTCTAGCATATTTTAGAAAATACACTGATGATTTACTGAACGAAAAAAATCGCTTATACAGATTTAAACAGGAGACAACCAGTATTTTCACAAGGAATGCTTTAAATACACCATGAACAAAAAAATTAAAAAATAGCCCTGTCGCACATTTTAAAAATATTAATCACAATAGGAAAACTACTATTCTACTTATATACGCCAACATATAGCGTAGAATGGCTTGCAAAATATCCAGTGCTGTGAAAAAGTATTGGCCCCCTTTTCAAATTCTTATATTTTTGCATAGTTTCCCCACTTTAGTGTTTAAGATCATCAAACAAATGTAAATAGACAGAATATAACCCAAGCAAACCTAAAATTCCGTTTTTAAATGAATTGCTTTATGAAGTAAAAAAAAAACTATTCAAAGTTACCTGACCATGTGTGAAAAAGTACCCCCCTTGTTAAATCATGAATTGTGTGGCTAAACACAATTTGTAGTTAATTTTCACTGATTACCTACAGATTTACTCAATGAAGAAATTACTTAAACAGAATCTGTCCTGGCAAAAACAAGTCATACAAAAGATCTATTAAAAAAAAAAAAAAAGCTGCAACAAAATGACACGATCCAAAGAAATTACAGAAGAGTCATGAAATAAAGTTATCGACATCTATTAGTCTGGAAAGGGTTTTACAAAAGCCATTTCTAAAGCTTTGGGATTCCAGCGAACCATCGGGAAAGCCATTATCCTCACATGGAGAAAACGTGGAACAGTGGTGAACCTTCCCAGGAGTGGCCGGCCTACAAAGATTACCCCAAGAGAACAGCAATGACTCATCCAGGAGACCACAAAGGAACTCAGGACAACTTCTAAAGAAAAGCAGGCCTCCCTTGCCTCAGTTAAGGTCAGTTTTCATGACACAACAATAAGGAAGTGACTCGTCAAAAATGGCATCCATAGAGTTCCAAGGCCAAAAACACTACTGACCAAAAACAACTTATTCTTATTTTTGAAAAAAAACTCCTCTTTAATGGGTGTTGCGAAGTTGCTGGATATTGGCAGGAACGGGAACACGCTGTCGTACACGCCGATCCAGAGCATCCCAAACATGCTCAATGGGTGACATGTCCGGTGAGTATGCTGGCCATGCAAGAACTGGGATGTTTTCAGCTTCCAGGTATTGTGTACAGATCCTTACAACATGGGGCCGTGCATTATCATGCTGCAACATGAGGTGATTGTCTTGGATGAATGCCACAACAATGGGCCTCAGGATCTCGTCATGGTATCTCTCTGTATTCAAAATCCCATCAATAAAATGCACCTGTGTTGGTTGATCATAACATACGCCTGGCCATACCATAACCCCACCGCTACCATGGGCCACTCGATCCACAACGTTGACATCAGCAAACCGCTCACCCACACGACGCCACACACGCTGCCTGCCATCTACCCTGAACAGTGAAAACCTGATTCATCCGTGAAGAGAACACCTCTCCAACGTGCCAGATGCCACCGAACGTGAGTATTCGCCCACTCAAGTCGGTTACGATGACAAACTGCAGTCAGGTCGAGACCCCAATAAGGACGACGACAATCTTGGAGGTGTACATGCTGGATGTGGAGGTCCTGGGCTGGTGTGGTTACACGTGGTCTGGAGTTGTGTATGTTGAAAAAGTTTTAGATCTTGGAGTGCAGTCCACGAAAAATGGGCGCAAAAAAAAGTTTTGTGTTTATATTTTTGTTCAGTGTATACCTTGCAATGTATGTTATCCATTGTGTAAGTACTGTATGTATGTGTGAGTGGGTGGTGGTTGTCTCTGTGGTAGCTGTGAGAATTGTCTATGACGTGTGTCTCTTGTGAAGGCAATGGCTGTAATGCATGCAGCTCTCCATGTGTGTAAAAAATTTAAGGTGAGTGTGTGTATGTCTAATGAGCGGGTTCAGCATGAGTTGTGATTATTCTCACCTCCTGCGGTGTGCATCTTCTGGCCCTATGGGCCCCAAGGGAGGCGCCCTGTTTTTAGCCTGTGGGAACGCACATTGTGCCACCTTATCGCATTGTTGCAGCCTCTCTCTTCTTTTTTTTTTTTTTTTAACTAATTGAATTCTTGACTCCTGAGCCACAGGGACGGCTTGGGAGAGAGCAATGAGAAAGACATGAATTTCAGGCTTTTTCTTGACGTTGAGTGGGCCAGAGCAGTGGGGGTGAAATTGGAGTGTGTGAGGTTGGTTGGTGGTGGCGGTGGTGGGAGAGCATTCATAGAAGGCAGGCTCAGGCTGGCTGGGTGGCTGCTGTGGCGTCAGCCTGTACTTTGATACTAAATGTCAAAGGTCAACCCCCCTGGTGTTGGTGAGAAAGTGGCGAATAGCTGACGGTTTATCCAACAATCATTTTCTTCTTTTAAAATGTTCAAAAGCGCTTTTGGCCCCTGGAAGATCTTTGTAGTTGTGCTTCAGGAATTCAACACAAAACAATTCTAACCCCCTCCCTGTTTTCACCTCTCTTCAGGGTAGCTTCTCCCTTCACTGGCTCCTGCCCAGGCCCCCTTTTTTCTACACTAATGGTCAGTGTTGCATGGATCCCACACCAAACCCACACAAACTAAAAATCAGGGCAGCGCGTAGTTTGGCAGGAATGTGGCACAGAATAACGTGCCGACATAATTGGATTCTGGCTACTCGACATCAGAGCTCATCAAAGCCAAACTAAAAAAAATTATTGTTCTGCTAGTATGAGTTGCTGACAAAATCTGCATGCATAATATAAAAATTGGTGGGATCCGCTTCCGCTCAATTACAGACCGCCCATACCCTGAGAAGCTTTGATAAGACACAAATATCAGCATCCTTTTTAAATGTAATTGTGGTATTACGCAGCAGCGATCGAACACCGCTGTATCAGGAACAGTTGCTCCTAAAACCATCTAAAAAGAGCCACAAATAAACACTAAGAGAAGAAAACAAGCTGGGAATTATGTATTTTTTTGCAAATGGTGTACTTTTTTCCCCTACCACAATTGTGTTTCTTTTGTAACCAAGTACGTCTTCTCAGAAAAAAAGTATCCTAAACAAGTTTTACACCCTACTGTAAGTTTTTGCTCTTTTAGTGGCGTCTCGTCAACAAGCTAGTATTTTGGCAAGGTGGCAACGAGAATCATGAGTGTAGGTGAAACTGCGCAGATAATTACAGACAATCCAAAACAATTTCTTACTTATCAGATGGGGACATTTGTCAGGTCTGAAGGCAGTCAGCCTTGTAAAATGGAATGAAGACAAGGATTCAGAACAGGACATGGGGGTGAAGCAAGGGCATTCAATTTTGTGGCTGCAACACGTTCCACGTTCCAAAAAAACTGGGACAAGGTCATGTTTACCACTGTGTTATATCACCTTTTCTTTTAGCAACATTCAATAAATGTTTGGCAAATGAGGACACTAATTGTTGAAGCTTTGTAGGCGGAATTCTTTCCCATTCTTGCTTGATGTACATCTTCAGCTGTTCATCAGTCCGGGGTCTCCGTTGTCGTATTTTATGCTTCATAATGCGCCACAAATTTTCAATGGGAGACAGGTCTGGACTGCAGGCAGGCTAGTACCTGCACTCTTTTACTACCATGCTGTTGTAACACGTGCAGAATGTGGTTTGGCATTGTCTTGCTGAAATAAGCAGGGGCGTCCATGAAAAAGACATTCCTTGGATGGCAGCATATGTTTCTACAAAACCTGTATGTACCTTTCACCATTAATGGTGCCTTCACATATGTGAAAGTTTCCCATGGCATTGACACTAACACAACCCCATACCATCACAGATGCCGGCTATTGAACTTTGCGTCCATAACAGTCCGGATGGTACTTTTCCTCTTTGGCCCGGAGGACACGACGTCCACAATTTCCAAAAACAATTTGAAATGTGGACTCGTCGGACCACAGAACACTTTTCCACTTTGCATCAGTCCATCTTCAATGAGCTTCGGCCCAGAGAAGCCGGCGGCGTTTCTGGGTGTTGTTGATAAATGCCTTTTGCTTTGCTTAGTAGAGTTTCAAGTTGCACTTACGGAAGTAGCGCCGGACTGTATTTACTGACATTGGTTTTCTGAAGTGTTCCTGAGCCCATGTGGTGATATCCTTTACACATTGGTGTCGGTTTTTGATGCAGTGCCACCTGAGAGATCGAAAGTCACGGGCATTCAATGTTGGTTTTCGGCCTTGCCGCTTACATGCAGTGATTTCTCTAGATTGTCTGAACCTTTTGATGATATTATGGACCGTAGATGATGAAATCCCTAAATTCCTTGGAATTGTACGTTGTGGAACATTGTCCTTAAACTGTTCGACTATTTTCTCACCCTATTTTCTTCACAAAAAGGTGAACCTTGCCCCATCTTTGCTTGTGAATAACTGAGCAATTCAGGGAAGCTCCTTTTATACACAATCATGGCACCCACCTGTTCCCAATGAGCCTGTTCACCTGTGGGATGTTCCAAACAGGTGTTTGATGAGCATTCGTCAACTTTCTCAGTCTTTTTTGCCACCTGTCCCAGCTTTTTTGGAACGTGTTGCAGCCATAAAATTAAATTGATTATTTGCTAAAAAAATAAATAAAGTTTGTCAGTTTGAACATTTAATATCTTGTCTTTGTAGTGTATTCAATTAAATATAGGTTGAACATGATTTGCAAATCATTGTATTCTGTTCTTATTTATGTTTAACACAACGTCCAAACTTGATTGGAATTGGGGTTGTACATTGAAAACTCTAAATTGCCCGTAGGTGTGAAAGTAAATGTGAAAGGTTGTTTGTTTACGTGCCCTGTGATTGGCCTGACGACCAGTTCAGGGTGTACCCAGCCTCGAGCCCGAAGATAGCTGGGATAGGCTCCAGCACGCCCGCGAGACTCGTGAGGATAAGCAGTATGAAAAATGAATGAATGAATGAATGTGTGATTTTCTCACACAGCACAATGCCAAAGATGTTGCAAGTTTCGTGGACGCGTGTAGTTGGCAAGCTGACAGCCTCCAAGATAGTCTGAGACAAGACATCTGAACAGCGGATAACCAAAGAATTTCTCCACAAACTGTCAGAAACCGTCTCAGAGAAGCTCATCTGCATGCTCGTTGTCCTCATCGCTGTCCTCTACCTGGTTGCACAGTTTCGTTCTAACAAACTTGAGTCGGCAAATCGTCACATTCGATGGTCTCTGGCACTTTGGAGAGGTGTTCTCTTTATGGATGGTGGCGGTGGAGTTATGGTACGGGCAAGTACATGTTACGGACAACGAAAACTTGCGCACTTTGTTAGAAATGCACAGAGGTACCTGTGATAAGATACTGAGGCCCCATTGTTGTGCCATTCATCCACAACCATCACCTCATGTTTCAGCAAGCTAATGCACAGCCCCATGTTGCAAGGATTTGTACACAATTCCTGGAAGCTGAAAACATCCCACTTTTTTCATGGCCAGCATACTCACCGGACATGTCACCCATTGAGCATGTTTGAGATGCTCTGGATCTGGCCAATATCCAGCAATATCACACAGTCATGGAAGAGGAGTGGACCAACAATCTACAGGCCACAATCAACAACCTGATCTTATCTATGCAAAGATGTGTTGCACTGCGCGGGGGAACTGCGCGGGGGATCTGCTAACTGGTATTCTGACCGCTGTCTAATCAGCATCTTGATATGCTACACCTGTGATACATTATATATATATATATATATACTTATATTTTTGTTCAGTGTAGAACAGGGTAGGTGTATTTTCTTTGTCCATCCAACCATTTTCTGTACCTGTTATCCTCACTAGGGTCACGGGCGTGCTGGTACCTAGCCATTCTCTATACCACTGATCCTAATTAGTGTCGTGGGTGAGTTAGAGGCTATTCGAGCTGAATTTAGCCAAGAAGCGAGGTATACCCTGGAGTGACTGCCAGCCAACCAAATTGAAATTTAGTTTTCAATGAATCTAAGACGTGAGTCATGTATGTACTGTATGTTCCAGAAGCTCACAGATCAGAGAGTCTGCGGGCATCCCCGCCATTTTGGTCAACGTGGAACATCTCTCGCCATTGTCTGAGGTGACCTCATCTCTTAGAGTCCCTCTTCATGTGTACCAAATCGGTTCTCAAACATTTGTTCTCAATTGCCTTACCTGGATAAATAAAGGTTAAACATGTTTGTGTAATGTGAGAGGAAGTCTTAGGACATGGAGAAAACCCACACAAGCACTGGGAGAACATGCAATTCCACACAGGAAGGATCGAAGTGGCTATTTGAACCCAAACCTCAGAACTGTGAGGAAGACACAGGAACCTCTTATCCACTGTGCTGCCCTTACGTAAACAACTTAAAGAAAATGCTAAATAACAGTAAAATACCTGCCACGATCCATCACAAAAACTATGAAAGCTTTTTACACATTAAGCATACAAATAACCCAAACTAAATACTGTACTATAATGGAAACATTATCCTATCATTAAAATATAGTCCATAAAATATAGTTTGATGGCAAGCTGTTGTGCTCGTTATTTAGTTTAATAGAGGAACGAGTAATTTGAAGTTCCAGGTTTCTACCGTTTATTTTATTTTTTTTCCCATCTTAACAATTGCAAAGAAACACTTCTGGAAACATACAAATGTGATCAGACTAAAGCAATGTAGAACTTTCATTTACAGTAGTTCAATTTTAAAAAAAAAAAGAATAAAACTATAAACCAACAACAATGTAGCAATCCTATTTTATCACCACCTTTCCACCTCCTGGAGGGCCTTGTCTCCACCGAATAATAATTGGAAAAGGGATTCTGAATGGTAGGCGATTCAATCTCTTTCCACAAGAAAAGCTGTGGGCGGCGATCATGCATCTGCCTTGGCATTTCAGCTCTGCGCCAATAAATCCTCACTCACAATGCTTGATACATTGGAAAAACGAAACATGGGATTAAGAAGGTGGGAGGAAGCTTGTGCATGTGTTTATGTTTGAGTTGTTAAATGTACTCTGCAGATGAGCACTCACATCTTTCTCAATTAATGTTTTACGTATCAGGAAATTAAAAAACGTAGAGGTACTCACCAGGTCTTAAAATTAAATAATTACTAACTCACACAAGGCGGCCCAGTGGACGACTGGTTAGAGCGTCAGCCTCACAGTTCTGAGGTGCGGGGTTCAATCCCCGGCCCCGCCTGTGTGGAGTTTGCATGTTCTCCCCGTGCCTGCGTGGGTTTTCTCCGGGCACTCCGGTTTCCTCCCACATCCCAAAAACATGCATGCATTGGAGACTCTAAATTGCCCGTAGGTGTGAATGTGAGTGTGAATGGTTGTTTGTTTGTATGTGCCCTGCGATTGGCTGGCAACCGGTTCAGGGTGTACCCGGCCTCCTGCCCGATGACAGCTGGGATAGGCTCCAGCACGCCCGCAACCCTAGTGAGGAGAAGCGGCTCAGAAAATGGATGGATGGATGGATAACTCACACAATCAATGCCACATGCCATACTGCACTGTGTCAACAACCTAGCCACGATCGGTAACTGTGTATGATAAACTAAGTACACCTAACGATCAAAATCCTGTAGAAACAACTGAGTAGCAATAAGTTGAATTGTTTTCGGTGTCTCACATTGTCTGGGAGGAATTCCGGGCCACTTTTAGAAATGGCTGACTTCAGTTCACTGAAACATGAATGCGTTTTTTTCACCAAAAGCTATTTATGGTACCACAAGTTCTGCTCTTTGTACTTTTACTGGAATACTGCAACACCCTAAAATATAGTACTTTGTTTTGTTTTTGAGATTTTCCATTGTTCATTTGCTCCTGTACATGCAGCCACGATCACATCTAATTACTATTTAATCAACATCATTAAATAACATATGGCCTACAATCTACAGTGTACATCAATTGTTCCACATTTTTAAAGTCTGCTGCCATTTTGAGCATAAAGCCAGGGGTTGGCACTGGGTCATGAAACCTCTTAGCGAATGTTGGTAAACAGTATAAAAATCTCCTAACCACACTTATGTGTAGTTAGCGACAACATCATGTGTTTATGTGGCTAAACCTTAAACAACACTTCAGTCCTCATCACTGGGGGGTGGGGGGGGGGGCTGATAAGCCTAATCAATGTGGGCTCAATTAAAACTACCTAGTTATTAATAAGGAGCAGACTTTACACCGATTTTATTAGCCTTATCGGTATCGGATGATAATTAGCATTTTATGCTGATCGGCTTTCGTGTCATAATTTGCCGATCCGATCAATGACGTAATTGATCTGCTCCGCAAAAAACATTTACGCCGTGTCGCCATCGTGTACAGTATATTTGAATCCAAAAGCTAGTTTCTTTTTAGCCTTGTAGTAAGTAGTATATCTGACAACCAATAAAGTTGTTAAAAAAACAAAAAACCCACAAAAAAAAAACATCGGCGGTGTGGAACAGACAACACGTCTGAGACAAACAACACGTAATGGTCAGACTACAAGACAAATGTGCTCTTTCAAGATTGGACTGTCAAGACTACTGCAATAAAATCTTGTATTCCGATACCACCGCATCCCGTTTTTTACGATCATTGGTCTTTATCTTGTCAACTCAAACGCGACCGGATACACTCGTTACCGTGGCGGCGACAACAAGAGTGGATCACACAGACTATTTTATGAGGACAAAATGCGGAAAAATGTGTGTTGGTGGTCACTGGTGCTCAGGACAGTATTGGACGTTCGTTTAAGGCTTGCTTGAGATATGTTCAAGTACTTTTAATACGATACGGCTCGCAAGCAGGCAACAAAAACGTTATGTAGCCTAGCAAGCGATTGGTAGCACGAACGGTTGGACATAAACATGCTGTCGTTCTGTCGAATCATGCTTTAAAGTTTCGGTGTGGGTGAAGTCATTTAATTAAAAATAATTTAATTTCACTAAGTTAGCCCCCATTATTTCTGTCATGTAATGTTGGTTTGACCAGACTGATTAGAATACACGATCTGACTAGAGCAGTGATTTCCAACCTTTGTGGAGCAAGGAACATATTTTACAATTGAAAAATCTCACGGCGCACCAACAAACAAAAATGTTGCAGAAGACCATTCATTTGTTCTGTCTGTCACTATGCCTCACTGGCATAAATAGAGGAAAAAAGATACATTAGTTATTGTAAATATAATTTTTGGAGCAATTAAGTAGTTAAATATTAATAAGTTAAGTATATACAGTAAACGAACAGGTCATTTAAATAGACACATTCCTCCATCTTGTGATCGGATCAGTGATCGGTTATTGTTTTTTTAATCTCGCTGATCGGTCCCAAAAATCATGATTGTGTAAAGCCTAATAAGGAGTAGGGCTGCATTGTGAGTTTTTGTTGTTGTTGTTTTGTTTTTAAACAAACATTCCGATTGCGATTTTCGGGAGGCAGTTCGTTATCTTCAGTATTATTCACGAAACAAGAAATAAATGATATAATGACCAACATAACACTGGATTCAGGCAACAAATAATTGACTGTAGGCCAGGCCTAAATGTTATGATGAACTGATATGAAGAACAAATCTTTATTTTACTCATGAATTGTAAAGAGAATAATCTTCAATCACAGTAGAATATTGACATTGATTTAACTTCATATCTTGTAATACTGTATAATGATGCTCTTGTCAGGAGCAGTAGCACTGCTCTCAGTGTCAGCAGAGTATAGAGATAAAGTGGAGTGACAATTTTCATCACTAAGATGCGAGTACAAAGGCGGTTAGAACGGTAAACTATTTTAAATGTTGAGTAATGTTCTTGTAGATAACAGTCAAAGTGTTAAATTGGTTCACTTATTTGATGATGCTCAAGAAGGATCTTGGTCTTTATGTAGAATTTTCTCAAACGACAAATTTTCAGTTGGCGATAAACAAAATTCTAAATCATTGTTGGTAAATATTAGTAGGCTAACTTTAGTTGTCAGATAATTGAAACAGATTTCAAACGCAGGAAAAAAGTGCATAAGGGAGGTGAGGGGGCATGACTGTTTGCCTGGGGCCCCCTAATGATTAGCTACGGGCCTGCTTCGAGCCAGTGCCGCTGCCGCTCAGCATGACAACCACAGTGGAATCAGTGGCTCGTGCATTGATGAAGAAGGCAGCTAGCTAGGTGCGATAACTAATGTGAATTGCAGGACACACTGACCATCGACACTTCAAACGTACATCGCGATAATATGCATGCTTCAAGTTGACGCGAGGTGGCATCGGCTCTTGTCTTCTCCAATGCGGTGCTCCCAGAAGCTGGGAAAGCCTGTGAGCCTATGGATTTTTTATTATTATTGTTTGTATATAAGTAGTTGGGTCCTGGATTGCCTACCCACCCATCAAGTATGGAATTATACAACCAGTTAAATATTTTATCTGTTAATTTTTGAAAATTTCTGTGAGCAAGCCATTTTGCACTTAAGCCCAGTGGGGCTAATTAAAATAATAACTCCCCAACACTAAGTTGGGCTGGAGGGAATTTGTGTTTGCTGATGTCATGCACCACAGTGCTGCATTAAAGCTATAATTCCATAGCTTGTATAGTTAATTGAGCATCCCTCATCATTTAAAGATTTTTCATGACCACATCCCAAAATGTCTGAAGGACATATTTCTATTGCGTGACTGTCCATTGGTTTGAACATTAACATTTTGTTTTAAGATTCATACCGTAATAGTATTTATACCGTGATTTTTTTCCATGCTGTCCAGCAATGTAGGATCAAATAATAATAATAATAATAATTTATACAGTGCCTTAAAAATAAAAGGTCGCTTCACAGAATCAAGGGGGATTAAACATTGCAATGTGTGTAACAAGTTAAAGTTATCTTGGTTAGTCATTGAGGGGAATGGGTGGTGGGGAGGGGGGCGTGTTGAGTTGGGGTAATCATAGGCCTGGTCTGCTATTTCAACCAGCAAATTGGAGGATTAATGATGTGAATAATCTAATGTGCTAGTTCTTCTCAGATCTTGGAGAACTGCTCCAAGGTCTGGAGCAGACAGTCAAGGTCACTATGCATGCATGCTGAAACAGTCTAGTGGATTGACCACTTTGTAGGAACGGCCAAAGCACTATTATTGCAAAGTCAAAAGTAACAAGATAGTAGGTGAAGCATCGTAAACTGGAGGGGAAAAAAAGGCAGATAGTGTCGACAATCCCCAACAATACATCTCGGGACAATAATCAAAATAAAATTAAAGGAGAAAGAATCAAAGAAACAAAAGAGAAAATGAGTCTGGGCTACTGGAATAGGCTGATGACTCTGAGCGCCCAAATGTCATGCTAAGAGATTTGCATTAGCTACCAGTGTTACCAGCCAAAATTCAGCCCATGACAAAAGCCAGGCTCACCATTGGCCCAGCAGTAGGCGCGGCATGAGGGCCAGCGCACTGCATGTGACAGATCAGACCCTAAAATTAGCCAGTTCCACCATAACAAGAAATATGCTGTATAAAATTCCTGTTGTACACAACAGAGGTAAAACACTGTGAAGACATTTCATAGGGTTTTTTTACAGTAATTTACTGGCAAAACTGTTGCCATTGTTGTCTTCATTATTGTAACTCTACCCTCTTCAGCCACCCTCAAAAGTCCCTCCATAAGCTTCAACTGGTCCAGAGCTCCGCTGCACGCATCATCATCAAAACCCCCTTTCCATCACATCACCCCCACCCTTTTGCTTTGCTTACTGTGATTGTGTGTGTTGGCCCTTGCCCTCCCCCAACATACGGGTGTATGATACATTAAAACTCGAGGACCGGCAGAGCAGTGAAAAGGGGGGGTTTGGGCGACCAGACCGGAAACCAGCACAGATGCGTCACCAACCAGCCCAGCGCCCGCTCCACCATACCTGGTGCCATTCCCCCAGGGAACCCTGAATGAAATATGAGTGTGCCCAATGTGTATGTACAGTGTGAGTATTAAATAATGTGCAGAGTGCGTGAAGTAAGAGGCCGGGCCCCACCGGTTGACAAACCACAGAAGAGGGGGGAAGCCCCCTCCCCCACACCCCACGGCTAATTCCAAACCCTCACCACCCCCTCCAAAATCAACCTGAGGTCAGTGGGCAGAGCAGGGCCAGAAGGTGGGCCTGACCGAGGCGGTGATTTACTTGGATTGGATTTACTTCCCGTCGGTGTGAATGTGAGTGCGAATGGTTGTTTGTTTCTATGTACCCTGTGATTGGCTGGCAACCAGTTCAGGGTGTACCCCGCCTCCTGCCCGAAGATAGCTGGGATAGGCTCCAGCACGCCCGTGACCCTAGTGAGGAGAAAGCGGCTGAGAAAATGGATGGATGGATATTGGAGTACAGATACCTTTAACATTAGTGTTCTGCTGTATTGCTTCTGCTAGTGGTTTGATAAATAGTGCAACGAGCAGGGGCGAGAGATGGCATCCTTGTCTCGTTCCTCTGTAAAGTGAAACATTGTGATGTGACCCCATTTGTGGTGACAGTTGCTTTGGGTGAGTTGTATAACATTGCGACCCAGTGAATATATGAGTCACCAAAGCCAAATTTGTGATGTACATCAAAAAGAAAAGACTAGTTAACTTTCTCAAAAGCTTTTTGTGCGTCGAGTGACAAGACAATCGTTTTTAGGTTATTACGCTGAGATATACTTATTAGATTTATCAGTCGCCTGACACTGTTGGTGGACCCCAGTCCTTTAATGAAACCTGTTTGGTCAGAATGTATTAACGACAGGAGAATTCTTTCTAGTCTGTTGGCTAAAACCTTAGATATGGTTTTGATGTCCATATTAATTAGTGACAGCGGGCGGTAATTAGCTGGAAGAGTGGGGTCTTTCCCTGGTTTCAGTATACACAGGCCTTTATCTTTTATCTCTATCATCATTCTGAAAATAGAGGTTCTACTATACACCTGAAATGCTTATAGAACTCAGTGGAAAACCCATCACTGCCTGAAGCTCTTCCTGTTAGCATATCGTTTAAGGCCTTATGTAACCCTGCGAGAGATAATGGGGCATCTAAAAACTCTTTACTTTCTTAAGTTAATTGAAGGATGTTTAGGTTATTGAAAAAAAGTTTCAATGTCATTTTTATTCCGCTTATTATGGGATGAATATCAGCTACTGTAGTAGTTGTAAAATATATCATTAATATCCTGTGGTGAATGCAGCCCTATGGGGGCCAGTGCAAACTATACGCCGGTCTCAAGCCCGGATAAATGCAGAGGGCTGCGTCAGGAAGGGCATCCCGCTTAAAACTTTGCCAAACAAATATGAGTGTTCATCTAAAGAATTCCATACCGGATTGGTCGTGGCCCGGGTTAACAACATCCGCCCCCGGCACCTTTTTATCTGCAGCTACTGTGGATCGAAGATGAAGGAGAGGTGGAAAGCGGGTTCTTAGGCAGAAAGAGAAGAGGAAAACACAGAGCCTAGAATTGAATGTGGGGACTTTAAATGTTGGGACTATGACACGAAAATCTCGGGAGTTGGTTGACATGTTATTAGGAGAAAGGTTGATTTATTGTGTGTCCATGAGACCAGGTGGAAAGGCAGTAAGGCTTAAAGTTTAGGGGCAGGGTTTAAATTATTTTACCATGGTGTAGAGGGGAAGGGAAATGGAGTATGGATTATTTTAAAGAACGAGTTAGCTAAGAATGTCTTGGAGGTGAAAAGAGTATTAGATCGAGTGATGAGGCTGAAACTTGAAATTGAGGGTGTTATGTATAATGTGATTAGCGGCTATGCCCGACAGGTAGAATGTGACCTAGAGGTGAAAGAGAAATTTTGGAAGGAGCTTAATGAAGTATTCCTGAACATCTCAGACAGAGGAAGAGTCGTGATTGGTGCAGATTGTAATGGACATGTTGGTGAAGGAAACAGGGGTGATGAAGAAGTGATGGGTAAGTTCCTTTGCTGGATGCCGTATCCAGCAAAGGAACTTGGAGGGACAGATGGTGGTAGACTTTGCAAAAAGGATGGAAATGGCTGTAGTGAACACTTTCTTCCAGAGTGCAGCTTTTCGGGAAGAAGTGAGACAGGTGCTTCCAGAAGACTGGACCACTACAGCCAAGGTGATCAGAGAGACACGCAGGAGAGTACTTGGGTCTATCCTCTGGCAAGAAAGGAGAGGAGGAGACTTGGTGGTGGAACCTCACAGTACAAGAAATTACTACAAGGAAAGAGGTTAGCCAAGAAGAAGTGGGAGACTGAGAGGACGGAAGAGAGGTGAAAAGAATTCAACCCCAATTCCAATCAAGTTGGGACGATGTGCTAAAAACAGAATACAATGATTTGAAAATCCTGTTCAACCTATATTTAATTGAATACACTACAAAGACAATATATTGAATGTTCAAACTGATCAACTTTATTGTTTTTAGCAAATAATCATTAAATTAGAATTTTATGGCTGCAACATGTTCCAAAAAAGATGAAAAGATGTTTACCACTGTGTTGCATCTTTTCTTTTAACAACATTCAATAAACTAAGGACACTAATTGTTGAAGCTTTGTAGGTGGAATTCTTTCCCATTCTTGCTTGATGTACAGCTTCAGCTGTTCAACAGTCCGGGGTCTCCGTTGTCGTATTTTACGCTTCATAATGCGTCACACATTTTCAATGGGAGACCGGTCTGGACTGAAGGCAGGCCAGTCTTGTACCCGCATTCTTAGTACGAAGCCATGCTGTTGTAACACGTGCAGAATGTGGTTTGGCATTGTCTTGCTGAAATAAGCAGGGGTGTCCATGAAAAAGACGTTGCATGGATGGCAGCATATGTTTCTCCAAAACCTGCATGTACATTTCAGCATTAATGGTACATTCACATATGTGTACGTTACCCATGCCATTGGCACTAACACAGCCCCACACCATCACAGACGCTGGCTTTTGAACTTTGCCTCCATAACAATCTGGATGGTTCTTTTCCTCTTTGGCCGGAGGACACGACGTCCACAATTTCCAAAAACAATTTGAAATGTGGACTCGTCGGACCATAGAACACTTTTCCACTTTGCATCGGTCCATCTTAGATGAGCTCGGGCCCAGAGAAGCCGGTGGCGTTTCTGGGTGTTGTTGATAAAGGGCTTTTGCTGTGCATAGTAGTGTCAAGTTGCACTTCCGGATGTAGCGCCGAAGTGTATTTACTGACATTGGTTTTCTGAAGTGTTCTTGAGCCCCATGTGGTGATATCCTTTACACATTGATGTCGGTTTTTGATGCAGTGCCGCCTGAGGGATCGAAGGTCACGGGCATTCAATGTTGGTTTTCAGCCTTACCACTCCCATGCAGTGATTTCTCCAGATTCTATGAATCTTTTGATGATATTATGGACCGTAGATGATGAAATCCCTAAATTCCTTGCAATTGTACATTGAGAAACATTGTCCTGAAACTGTTCGACTATTTTCTCACGCACTTGTTCACAAAGAGGTGAACCTCGCCCCATCTTTCCTTGTGAATGACTGAGCAATTTACGGAAGCTCCTTTTATACCCAATCATGGCACCCACCTGTTCCCAATTAGCCTGTTCACCTGTGGGATGTTCCAAACAGGTGTTTGATGAGCAGTCCTCAACTTTCTCAGTCTTTTTTGCCACCTGTCCCAGCTTTTTTGGAACGTGTTGCAGCCATAAAATTACATTGATTATTTGCTAAAAAAAATAAATAAAGTTTGTCAGTTTGAACATTTAATATCTTGTCTTTGTAGTGTATTCAATTAAATATAGGTTGAACATGATTTGCAAATCATTGTATTCTGTTTTTATTTATGTTTAAAACTTAAATACCAATGAAATCCCAACTTCATTGGTATTGGGGTTGTACATTTGAGATGCGACGTAGGGTAAAGGTAGAGGTGGCAAAGGTCAAACGAGGCATTTGACGACATGTATGCCAGGTTGAAGACTAAAGAAGAAGAAAAGGATCTATACAGGTTGGCCAGACAGAGGGATAGAGATGGGAAGGATGTGCAGCAGGTTAGGGTGATTAAGGATAGAGATGGAAATGTCATGAACTGCTCTGCAGTAACTGTACTGGAGCCTGGAGGGCACTTTTGCGCCCTCTCTCTCTCCCCCCTCCCCTCTCTGTTTTAGCTCCTTCCTCAAGCCACGCACCTGTCTCCAATCGACCCTCGTCACCACCTACATTTTCGCCTACCTGTTCCAGACATCCTCGCCAAAGTATTGCAGCTTCTTCTAGCGGTACCACGGCCCACCTGCCTCAACTAAGCGACACTATACCTCGTTCCCTTTTTGACTTGCCTCAACTAAGCGACACTATACCTCGTTCCCTTTTTGACTCCTGTGTCTCTCCTCATTTTCAGTGTTCCCCTGTGTTCCTGATCCATGTCATTCCTGCCACCAAGCCAGCCGCGTGTCCTCTCCACTGCCTGCCACCTGTCCACGCCACTGCCTGCCAATGCACCCAGGACCACATCCATTACCTTTCCTCAATAAACTGTTCATCATAATCTGTATGCCTCCGCCTGCTCCTAGGGTCCCATATGTTACAGGAAATGTGTTGACTGGTGCCAGTAGTGTGCTGGACAAATGGAAAGAATACTTTGAGGAGCTAATGATTGAGGAAAATGAGAGAGAAGGAAGAGTAGAAGAGGCAAGTGTGGTGGACCTTCGATCCCTCAGGCGGCACTGCATCAAAAACCGACATCAATGTGTAAACGATATCACCACATGGGGCTCAAGAACACACAAACACCTGTGGTGATTCTGTAAATTTGCCATTTGAATCTTGGACAAATGTAAGTCATGTTTTTTCTTTGTTATGTTGAAGTTGGTTTGCGAGAATTTTCCCTGATTTATTATTGTGCTCGAAATTAATGTATCTAAGCTGTTGTAGTAGGAACTCCGTTCTTTTTGATAATATGCAATCAAGTTGTTGTTTTGTATGATAAAGTTGGATTCATTGTGTATTCCTCTGTGAGTTGTTTGATTTTCATCTCCCAATTCATTTTCAAATTTTAGTTCTTGTTTTTTCTTGGAGGAAGAGTATGAAATGATTTTGCCTCTGATTACAGATTTCCCTGTTTCACAAAGTAAGGATGGGGATATAGTTGTGGAATCATTCATCTCTAGAAAATCTTCCCATTCCTTCCTTCCAAATATATCCAACTCTGGATCTTTCAGTCGAGAAGTAGTAAAGCGCCAGGTTGGAGAAGGTATCATATTTGATTGAAGTTTGAGGCAGAGAGAAATTGGAGCATGATAGCTAATTATTATTGAATGTATTTTGGAAGTGTTGTTTTGAGCAATTGAGTTATTTGTGAGAAACTAGTCAATTCTAGAGAAGGAGTGGTGAACTCAAGAAAGTGTATTCCTTTTTGTATGATTTTTTTATTCTCCAGATGTCGGCGAGTCCAAAATCATGCATATTTTCATCTAATATTCCGGAAGACTATGACTGTTTGGAATTTTTTTATTTTGAGCGGTATATGGTTGAATTAAATACTATATTAAAGGCGCCACCGATAATAATTGTTGAATTAGTTGACAAATTGGTCAGATGTGAAAAAAGTGTGTGAATAAAAGTTGGATCATCAATATTAGGAGCTTATACATTAACCAATGTGTATAATTTGTCAAATATAGTTGAATGAACAATTATGTCTCGGCCTTCTGGGTCGATTATTGTGCTATTTAGTGTAAAAAGTAGCCTTTTATGAATTAGTATTGAGACTCCTCGTTGTCTGCTGTTGTAGCTCGCTGAAAAGGACTGACTGAAATTTTAATCGGATAGGTAATTTTCTTCAGATTTTGACAAATGGGTTTCTTGTATTTAGAAGATACCCATTTTTATTTTCATGATAACATCCATAAACTTAATTCGCTTTGCCTGTGAACGAATGCCATTTACATTTCAGGAGCTAAAAGTTGTACTTGACATATTAATGATAAGTGCACAACTGTTATAAGTGAATGTGGGACAATCTGTGTGAGTGTACCATCTATACGTGTGGGAGTAAGGGTAGCTCATTCTCATAAAAATATGACTAATGGGAACTTTCTTACTGTGTACCTGCTACTATGAAGTTGTGTTAGGAAGTATTATGTATATGAGTTCAGCATAGAAAAAAACATGGACACGGAAGACAAGTGAATATATCATGAGTTAAACACTGAAGCCCAAGTAGCATGCGAATGCATATGCGTACGGTGGGGGCAGCGAGGGGGGGAGTGAGCATTCGCTAAGTGGCGGAGCGGGGGGTGCTCTAAAAAATGGAAAAAGAAATACCAAAGAGAAAGATAAGTAAGAAGAAAACAACCACCCTCACATCACAAGCTCTGCCTCTTCCTACCAATGTTTGTCTGTCCTTTGTTTTTCTTTCTTTCCTGCATTGTTCCCCTGGTAGATTCCCATGTTAAATCTCATTTAATTTTCTATAAAAATTCACTACCTGTATCATTTGTGTTTGTTTGGGTTCGGCAAAAGACCTCTGGCTACCTTTTATCTAATTCATTTAGCAACCTTCAAATTACGAGACTGACAAAAGGTTTGTCGTCGCTTTCTCCTAAATGTTACACGTATAAAAAGTAGACTTTACGCCGATCTGATCAGTGTTATCGGTATCGGCCGATAATTAGCATTTTATGCTGATCGGCTTTCATGTCTATATTCGCCGATCCGATCAATGATTGATCATCCGCACAAGACATTTAACTCCGCGTCGCCGTTGCATATGAATCCAAAAGCTAGTTAATTTTTAGCCTCATCACGTGTCTTGTGGCGCAGTACTGTAACTATCAGACGGCCAATAAAGTTTTTTTTCAATCTTGTCGGTTAAAAACACGTCATCAGTCTGGGACTATTTTGCGGTGTCTCAGACAGGCAACACGTAAGTTATTTGCAGTCTGTGCACAACTGAAGTACGTTGTGGGGAACGTCATCTAAATGCTTCAACACAAATTTGATCGGGCCCCTGAAGAATGTACACAAGGAGGAGCATGCCGCGTTCAAGCAACGCAGCGTGAAAAAAAAAAAAAAAAAAAAAAAGGAAAAGCCAAACGGATGCCAACTCTGGACAACACCCGTCCATACAGCCGGTACTGTGAGAAAGTTAGAGTAAGCATGTCATTAACAGTATTTCTTAATTTAATTGCAACAAAGTAATTTAATTACAGTAGGTTAGCACCCATTATTTATGTCATGTTGTAATGTTGATCTGACCTAAACGTATGTCAGTGGCCAATCCTTGAATGCCCCCGAGAGGTCATTGATGTTTTAACTTTTGTCTAAAATGCTAGAGAATAATTTTGAGCTGCGATGGCCTCGAGCACGCCCGCGACCCTAGTGAGGATTAGCGGTACAGAAAATGGATGGATACAGTACTCAGTATACAAGTATATACAATAAATGAACAAGTCATGTAAATGGACACATTGCTCCATCTTGTGATCGGATGGGTTATCGGTTTTTAAACTTGGTGATCGGTGATCGGCCCCAAAAATCATGATCGTGTAAAGCCGAATAAAAAGTTCCGTGGACAAAATAGCTTGATTAATAACGCTGAAATTTAAAATTACGCTAATCCGGATGTAACGCAGGCGTCGCTTCCGTTTTATATTCTCCTCAATTAATTACGTTTTATCGCAACCAATGTACGCTACACACACACATACATATATCCATCCATCTATTTTCTTCACCACTCATCCTCACTAGGGTCACGGGCGTGCTGGAGCCTATTTTATATATATATATATATATATATATATATATATAATAGTCATACCTACCCCTGTCATATTGGAATGAAAAGTGTAGGCTACACCTTTTTCATAACCTGTAGGTGGCGGTGGGATATTAGAATGAAAGTGTCTTCCTGTCTCCTAACCTCTAGGTGGCGGTGGCATACTAGAATTAAAGTGTACAGCTTTTTCATAACCTCTAGATGGCGGCATACATTTATAAAATGTGATGGTCTTTTTAATTTTCCCCCTATACCTATGTATAACGCACACTATTGACTTTTGACAATTTTCTGGGGGGGGGAAATACACATTATACACAAGAAATTAAGGTACCTCAAGCAATCCTTGAATGATCGTTCTCTCCCGAGCAACAGTGACTAACACAACACATTTTTCCTCATTTTGTCCCCTCACACTCACACGTACACACAGAAAAAAAACATTGACGTGGCGCACTGTTGTTGTCGTCGTCATGGTACAGAGTGTATCCGGTCGCGACAATGTTCAAATCCAGGCTGAAAACAGTTCTTCTATTCAGTTGTGCATAGGACAATTGGAAGTATTTTATATGCTTACGAGCTTTTAATTTCAATTTAATTAATCAATTCTTATTTTGTTTTATGGAATAATTAATCTACCTTTTTATAATTTTATTTAGCTGTAAAGCACTTTGAATTGCCTTGTGTACGAATTGTGCTCTTCAAATAAACTTGCCTTGCCTTGCCTTACCTGATCTGATTTGTTTACCTCATTGGAACAATACCATGACAAACTAAGGGTGTATTCACACCAGGAAAGTCCTTTGGTCCACTTGTTTGGTCCTTCACATTGTACATTTTGCAAGCAAACTACACAGTAATTTGTAAACAAAGCCACGCTTGGGACGATCGTTGCTCCGATTGGACAGAAATTATGAGGGCTGAACAAAGCACCGACGACCACAAAAATGTGAGCTGCATTTCTGTTCTCTAAATTTGCATTTTTAAATAAAGGACGGAGTAACCTGACATGCACCATCTGTCGTTCCTGTGTTAGGCGCTCTGATGAATCATGACCTAAAGCTTCGGTAAACTGGTTTGTGCGCATGAATAAATGTTGTCAACGGCGAGCAAGGGAGGCAATACACCGATGCAAGACGCAATCCTATTGGTCGAAGTCATAGTGCGCCGTCGGAGTTGTTCATGTTGAAGATGGCTGCTCATGTATAACGTCCAATTTTCACTAGCGTTACAAGCTATGGGATATTGACTTGTTGGGTCGGATCGAGGCCAGTTTGTATTCACACCACAAACACACCGCACTGAGTCCCTTTGGAAGTGGACCAAGACCACCTCAAAATATAGGTCTCTGAGCGGTTATTTGGTGCGCACCCTGATTCGCTTGTTTGTATTCCCACCTGCATAAAAGGTCCGGACCAAGGCGGAAACGATCTCTGGTTTGTTCAAAGCGGACCAAATGTGGCAGGTGTGAATACACCCTTAACTGTGCAGTTTGTGTGAAATGTAGCAACTGTTATCAGTCCCTTTAGTCAGAGTTTGATTAAGTGTGAACTAGGGCTGTAACTAACGATTATTTTAATAATCAATTACCATAATTTCTCGTGTATAATGCGCATTTCCCCCCCCAAAAATTGTCAAAAGTCAATAGTGCGCATTATACATAGGTATAGTGGCAAATGGAAAAAAACTTACACATTTTATAAATGTATGCCGCCATCTAGTGGTTATGAAAAAGGTGTAGCCTACACTTTCATTCCAAAATGCCACCGCCACCTAGTGGTTTTAAAAAATGTGTAGCCTACACTTTCATTCCACTATGACAGGGGTATATATGACTGCATATATGTACATTTGTGCTGATAAGTTTAAGTCCTTCATGTTTTCTTTAAAGAATTGTACCCATCTTACAAATTCTGCCTGGGTAATCAAACATATGAGCACAACTGTGTGTTTTCTAATTTACTAAATAAAAGTGTTCTTGGAAAAAAAACTAACAAAATACAGATAATACTTCATGTTTTGATCATAAGGGTAGAAGCATAATCATGCATTGTAAAAATGCATTGTACATAGGTAGAAGGGTTTTCCAGAATTCTGAGGTCAATTTAGGGGGTTGTATTACACATGGGTGCACATTATATACGAGAAATTACGGTAATCTGTTAACTTTTTTGATAAATCGATGGATCTGATTTTTTTTTAAAGACTCATACATTTTCATCCTGTATTTTAAAGCAGGACATTATTTCAAATTGATAGTGCAGAAAATCGACAAACATAAATTGATTATGATTCAGATACTGGTTAGGTCCGTAACATCAGAAAAAAAGCAAAAATGTTGATAATTTTTTTCTAAAGTAAAAGATGTTTGAAAATATCTTATTTTGATGAAACACAAAGACAATCAGTCTCCTTTATTACTATAACAAATTATTAGTATTCACTCCTTTACATTATAATAAATATAATGATTAATATTTACTAGTGAGAGGCTGATATTCAGAGAATGTAGACAATTTTAAGTTAAACAAGTTCTCTAAACAATTACTTGATTATAAAAAAATCTTTATTAATAAATTTGGTAATCCATTAGTTCTACTGTGAATGTTGGTATTGGTATGAGCAAATTCTTACCTCAGTGCAGGATTAATTGCTACAGACCAGACTCTGTCATACAAGGGAATTACGGCTCTGCGGCAGCTGGAGGTCAGTGTCCAGATCTGGAGAGGGAATTACAGTCACAGCCCCGTTAAACAAACTGTGAAATGTACGATTCACAAACAGATACACAATTGTACTGTATGTGCATGGTATGAACTAGTAAAACAATAATTCTGATTGACAGTATCTCAATAATAATATGCAATACAAATGGAAAATGAATTTTGACCTGGGTTGTTTGGTCTCTAGATCCACTGATGATTAGTTCATTTTTTGAATCAATGCAATTTACTTCCTGATTATGACCGAATAACTTCATTGGGCTTTCACTTCTCCGACCATGGACCATAATCTTGCCATCACTAAAACAGACAAAAAGGTGTTATTACGGGGACAAACATCTGGGTAGAATAACATAGGGATGGAGGTGAGTTGAAAGATGCAACAGATATTTTAATTACAACAGTTTAACTGTTTTTCATATTTTTTATATTTAATTTTTATCCACCTCTGTCAACTACTCGGTTCCACTATTTCTTATAATCGCGAGTGTAAATTTATCCTAAAATGCTTTAATTTTGTTCTGTGAATCAGTTACAGATTAATTCCGATAGCACAATTTAGTCAACTAAAATAATCCTGGCTGGAATTTGACGAGCAATTTCAATTAGCAATTCACCAGATGAGAATTTAAGAAAGGATGGTTCTTCCAACCCAGGGGTCTCAAACTCATCTTATTCGGGCCATTGGAGACAAGAGTCTGAGTGAGTCTGGGTTGCATCAAGTAGCCTATTCCACAAAAAAAGGGTTTCAACTAGTGATGCAGCGAAACAAAAATTATTGACTGAAACCCGGGGCTCAAGGCTGAAAACCAAAGGCCGAGACAGAAAGAAATGATCAATTAATCAAACTTTATTTGTGAGCGCTTTTCCTACAACAAAAATGCAACACAAAGCTCTTTACATTAATTAATATATAAAAATAAATCAACTCAGCCAATGATTAATTATAAAACTATGGGAATTATTAATAAAATTTCATTTATATTGCAGAGCTGCCAACATCACTTCCAGAACAATTTGTCTGAATTTCCAAATTTTGAAAATTATGTCAAAAACATTACCGCGGGACAGTTATTGCAGTATATTATGTAATAGGATGTAAAAATAAATAAATACAAATTCTGCCTACTGGTCAATTTTACAGCATAATTATTACTCTATAATTGTTATGGCTTCAATATTTATTTTAGTGCATTTATTGCATCAACCTTGCATTTCCAGCTAATTGTCTTCTCTTGAATGCTCTTTTTGTATTTCTTGTATCCACTATTGCTGCTGAAATTATGCAAAATTTCCCGGTGTGGGACGCATAAAGGTTATCTTCTGTTATAAAGATTGATTATGTTAATGTATTTTAAAATTCTAGGTTCATTTTCTCAAGTGACATAGCAGAGGTGACGTACTAATTTGTTTCTGGTCGCTGCACGGCTTTCTAGCATTGTATATTACAGTATTTTCCTCCATAAACACTAACTAATGTCCCTGCTATTTTGCTCTTCAACGCTGGCTAATCTCTGCTAATCACACGGTTCCAGCCAATGTGACAAATGTACTGTATCACTCAATCACTTATTTTGGTGTTTTACATCATGTGATAACGTAGCGATTAGCATGGTGTTCCCATCTGTCTCGTCTTATCCTCCGCCTGTCCTTCATGAATCGTGATAATAACAATACTTGTTTAAAAGTGTAGTTTATTCGCTGTCACGGAGGCAATGACTATTGACTTATCAATCAGAATCAGAATCAGACTCAGCTTTATTGGCAAAGTATGTTACAACACACACAAAGAATGTGTCTTATGCTGCGCTGACAAGGGAAGCATGGCACACGTTCGCTTTCGTGTTTCGGGATCGTATTTAGCCACGTTAGCTGTAGCTCGTAGGTAGCTGGGGTGCATAATAGCATGCAACAAGCATTCCACCCCCAAACAGCAGAAAGCAGCGTGGTTGGGCGACAATAGGGATGCTCCGTTTGGGCTAGTAGCCACTAGCATGATGACGGAAAAGCCACGCAGTTCCCATAATTCATCGCGAGATGCAAATTTGTAGTATTACAGCAAAAAAGACATTTACCTTTGTTATTAATTTGTTGATGTTACCAGTAATTTGTGTTATCTAACATTTCTGCTTATTTCACATTTATGGTTGATTGATGGCACGAAGGCACCGTCATTATCAAACCGTGAGTGTAGGGTTTGTGTCATAAAGTGACCTCCCAGTCAATTCAACTGGATATTCAGCAAATTATTTCTACTCTGAAAGTATTTCGGCCCGAAACTGAAAATGCACTTTCTACTTTCGGCCGAAACATTTCGGCGGCCTTAATTTCGATGCATCACTAGTTTCAACAATTCAAAAAAAGTTGAACTAATCCAATCTTCTCAATCTTTATTATTATTATTAACAGTTCAGAACAAGATTGGTGACACTGTCCTTTCTCTCTCTCTCTCATCTATCTCACTGATATTTTGCATAAGCCTCAGCATGTCTAGTTGAATAATAATGATGCTGAATTTCTGGAGAAACGCAACTTTCTCCATGCATATAAGAGACGTCGTGGTGCCCCTGGGCTCAACAAAAAAAAACAATCCATCTCTCACTTTTCCTGAAATTGGCTACACTCGTCGCCAACCTTTTTCTTCAGGGCAGGTTTTGAGAAAGACATGACTGGGACTGGGTGACAGGATATATTTTCCTTCCACTTAGTGTCACTTCAGATTTACGTTTCAACAAAGTGACTAATGTTCCCTTAGAGATAGGGTGAGAAGGATCTCAGAGTAGAGTCGCTGCTCCTCCACATCGAGAGGAGCCAGATGAGGTGCATCTGATTCGGATGTCTTCCGGACGCCTCCCTGGTGAGGTGTTCCGGGCACGTCCTACCGGGAGGAGACCCCGGGGACGACCCAGGACACGCTGGAGGGACTACATCCTTCGGCTGACCTGGGAACGCCTCGGGATCCCCCCGGAAGAGCTGGATGAAGTGGCTGGGGAGAGGGAAGTCTGGGCGTCCCTGCTAAAGCTACTGCCCCCGCGACCCGACCCGGATAAGTGGTAGAAAATGGATGGATGGGTAGAAAGTGACTAATGTTGCAAATTCACTTTGGCTAACTTGTCAACAAACACTGTCAAAAGCTTTCATGAAACTAGCCCAGCCTATAGGTGATTTAAAAAAAAAAATTATAATAGAAATTTAAAAAACAAGGCCCAAGACCACGGCTCAGGCCCACACCAGCCTTATTTCAACGTATCTCGCGAAGACTGCCGATAACAGCCACCGATACTTTTGGCAAAAAAATATAACTCCTCCTCCTCGCCAGTAGTTGACACGACACTGCGGTGGTTTGACACATCGGCTTATCGTCATGTGCATCAGAAAGAAAGGTCTTTGTTCACAATTATCTGTCACTTAATTTGTTAATTGAAATTTTATGTATCAAAAGTACTGTTGGTATTGGTACTCAGTATCGGTGCGCACTCAAAAGTGAATAGTCGTACTGGTATTGGTCTGAAAAAACGTGGTAACAAACATCCCTAGTATATATATATATATATATATATATACACACAAATTATCTAATAAAATGGTCAATTAAATTGTGATGAAAACACCTTAAAGGTAAGAGAAGACTCAAAAAGGTTTATTCTACCTTCCGCCACTGATCAGGTGAGATTCAGTAAGAACAAATCTGCAGACATCAGCCTGGTGGCCAGAGTAGATTTTTATAGGGTTACGCTGTATCCTCCTGCAGTCTTGGCGCAGAGGGTAGGCTCTAATTTCTGCAGCCTGAGACAAAAATAGTGTGTCCCCATCCAGCTGTAACCATGGCAACAATCTACAGAAATATTTAAGTATAAAGTTAGTGAAGTAATATCATGAGTCACATTTTGGAAATTAGAGACACATTTATGAACGGGTCATGATGATTAATGATGGGAGGAATATAGGGTGCATGGTATCCTACTGGACGTCCTTCAAATGTGTACAGTGGAACTTCGATTAGGGCCGGGGGGTGGGGCGTCCGTTACAGCCGACTGTCCATTAGATTGTTGATTTTTTTTTTTTTAGCCATATGCACCCGTACCGTACAGAAAAAAATGATTGTGTTGTACTTTTCTTCATGGCCTACAACACCCAGTATAGTACAAAGTTATTGTAAATAAATATAAAGAGCTTGAAAAGTTTGACATTTTCTCCAAACTTAACACGCTGGTGTGCTTGTTGTTGTTCTAGTGACCAGTGGCAAGTCGAGGCCGGTAGCTTTATTGAGCCGCAAGGAATTAGTGTGCTTCCAATTTCCAAATCCGCTGTCATAGACGAACGGTTTAACAAAAAAACTGTTACTGTACCAAGAATAGCACGTTCCAAACTCCAGGTGTCGTGGTTAACACTGCAGCAATGTGCACGCTCTCCGCGCAGAGCTCTATGCGACAATACATAGAGCTCCTGCCATCATGGCCGCGACGTCAATACAATGCTGCCACATTCAAATGGCCACCATATGTCAATGCATTGCTATTGATGGAATGTGGCCACATTGAACATGGCCACCATGTAGGCACAGGCATGTCTGTTGACTGAATCTAGTCATATTGTAGATCGGTGAACAGGAAATACGTGTCCCAGTCTCTGCCTTTATTGCGTCACAGCGGCCAATTCTGAAATAAACAGACTTTGGCAACGCCGGTTTAAGTGACAACTGGAAACTATTTTTGGACACAGGTACTGTCCAGACGGTCCGTTACTTCCGATATCCACTAAATCGTGGTCCGTTAAAACAAGGTTCTGCTCTATGTACTGTATATACGATATAAACAGACCAACCAAAAGATTATGACCATATGCGCAATACAATCATTAATATTTAAATTAAATAAATATAAAAATAATAATCTGTATAAATTCAAAATGAAATTCCATTGTGCAAGTGGATCTGAGCGTATCTGAACACGCTGTATAAGTGCTGAATACTTAATTTTAAATGTACAGTATAACATCTACACTAAATCACGTAAAAAAATGAAAACTCACATACTTTGTTTTCCATTTCAAAGGTGTAGCCCTTTTACAGACACCATGATACCAGTTTTGAGCAATCTTCACTCGGTCCTTCAGCAGGATGTGAGGATATCTGCGGTAAAAGTGACAGTGGAAGATTATTACATCATCACTACACATGGTGATGGCTAGGGCAGTAGTGTTAGGGCAGTATTGCATGAGAACCACATCTGTCCAAATGTATGTATGTACATAAAAGCTAGACAGTGTGTATATATATATATATATATATTTTTTTTTTTTAAAGCTTCCTTACAGTGTGAAAATTCGAAATTTGAGTGTCCATTAATCTCAAGAATGGGAACTGGAAGGAACCGTCAACACTCCCAAATCCTTGAAGTACATATTTTGTTACGGTACTTAAAACAGATTTTTCAGGTATACTGTACAGAGCCTTTCCCAAAAAATTAATATCATGGAAAAGTTTATTTATTTCCATAATTCCATTCAAAAAATTAAACTTTCATAGATTATAGATTCGGGGTTCACAATTTAAACAATTTCAAGTATTTCTTTGTTTATTTTTACATAATTTGGGTTTCCAGCTCATAAACCCCACGAAATGAGGAATTCAAAAAATTTGAATACTGTGAAGAAATCAAACCACATTTTTTCGGCCATAAATGTTTTAAACTAAAGGTCACATGTTTAGTGGAAGGACAAAATGTCGTAGGACAAGATGCACCAACAAAAGAGATGACCGTCGGCTTCACCGGATTATTAAACAGAGAAGATTCAAGAATCTAGCAGAGATCCAGAAAGAGTGGAATGAGGCGGGAGTCACAGTTTCAAATAATCCCACATTCAGACGCCTCCGGGAGATGGGCTTCAACTGTTGGTTTCCTTGGGTCAATCCACTTCTGAGCCTGAGCCAACATAGGAAGGGTCTCAACTGGGCCAAGGAGAAGAAGGAATGGACTGTTGGCCAGTGGTCCGAGGTCCTCTTTTCCGATTAAAGTGTGACTTTCATTCGGGAATCAAGGTTCAAGGGTTTGGAGGAAGACAGGTGAAGAACAGAACCCAAGTTGCTGAAGGTCCAGTGTGAAATATCCACAGTCAGTCATGATTTGGGGTGCAATGTCCAGTGCAGGCGTTGGTAAACTCTTCTTTCTTAAATCCAAGGCCATCGCAACAGTCTACTAGAAAATTTTAGATGACTTCATGATGATTAACATATCGTTTTGAAAGTACCATATTTTGATTGATTTAATGTGAGCCTAATTTCTTTCTTCTTCTTTTTCTCACAAAATCGAGAAGTAAATGGTGATTTCTTCACGGTATTACATTTTTTTGATTTCATGATTTTGTGGGTTTTATGAGCTGGAAGCCAAAATTATGTAAAAATAAACAAAGAAATACTTGAAACTGTTTAAACTGTGGGCCCTGACTCTGTAATCTATGAAAGTTTAACTTTTTGAATGGAATTATGGAAAGAAAGAGAGAAAGATTTTCCATGATATTCTACACTTTTGGAAAGGGTCTGTATGTACTTGAGTAACGGTTTCTTCTGCCGACTTTTTAGTTGTACTTCCGACTTCCTACATTTGAACACAGATAACACTTCTTTCTAGTTTTTTTTCAACCTGCGCGGATGACAGGAACCACGGTTCATTGAATTAAGGACATTTTGGGTAGGTAGTTAGAAGTCAGAATAAAGGGACATAATTGATATTAAAAGAAAGTGAACCAGTGAGCAATAATGAAATGTGTTTTTAGAAAACATCAACCGCCAGGCGACTTGCAAGCGTTTCTCTTCAGGGCTATCACTGCCACCAAACCCCACCGCACTTGTCGGGTAGGTTTACGTTAGGGGTTTCTTAATCTGGATTCAATCAAACCGCATGGATTTGGTGAGTCAGCCTCAAAAGCGCTCAGCGGAGGTCAACACACACATTTGTCTCATTTTTCTCAATTGCAACTTTTCTAGCTCCTCGAGTCTTCGATCACGACACGGACATTGTTCTCACGCCAACACTTGAAGGCGCATCTCAATTGTCTTAGATGCGCATCGAGGAGTGAGAATCGAGCATGGAGGTTCCACGAACTATCTTAACTCATGGAACCACTTATGTTTCCTTTGCAGAAGTCTTTTAGCTCCCTGAGAGTGGCGTATACAAATTGTTGTGTAAAAGGTGGATCATAAACGATGCAGGATTTAAAATCAAATATTTTTTTGTTTCTGTCATTCCCTTATTATTTTAGTTCAAATACTGTATACATATTTTGCCAAGTGTCTGTTTTATTTTGGGCATTATTTAAGACTGAAATTAATGAATTACATTGGCTCTTGATTACTAGGCAATGAAAGTCTGTAATTGTTACGATGTACTTTTGTCAAATGCATCAAGAAAGAAAATTTAAAAAAAAAAGTTTTTATGGTTCTAACCTTTTTTTTTTTTTTTCATTCCAATTAATACATAAGCAACATATCAACATTGTATACTTATGTACAAGTCATTCCAAAAAAATTATGCACTGCAAATGATGGGTGTTGGTGGCAAGTGGTTGGGGAAGATTAACGATTGTAAAATTAATCTTCTCCAACGATTGGAATATTAACGAATGTAGTGAAGAGTGAAGTAAAGTGATAGTAATAATTCACCACAAAAACTCTCTCTTATCCGCTATATGCGGAATATATCATGAGCAACGCGGAAAACGGGATAGCTGACATTCTGTGTACGCTACGCTAACAAGCATAACTATGATTGATGACATGAATGTTTAAATGTAATTTCCTTCCAAATATTTCATTCCCTTAATACTAAATCAAACAAAAAGGAAAGTGGTCGTACGAATATGTACAATATGGATTCACGTGTAGAACAGAACGTGCGTTACGCTAGGGACATCAATGAATCACTGGCAAACCAAAGGTTTTCCTTCATTTTGTTAGACAAAGCAAAACTAAGGGGAGCACTTTCTAGAGCCGCATGGCGATGGGAAATACAAGAACACAACACGGATCAATTCACGGCGAAGAGAGTCCAGATTGGATGAAAAAGCGACTCTGCCAGTTCAAACTCCTCATCGTACGTGTGCGTTAGACTCCATGGGTATTACCTTGGAGCCGACAACTAGGAGTTAGAATTTGAAATACATCTATTGTGACACCAGTGCGAAATACCTTTTCTGGCAGGAACAACCTTCATGCTAACTAACCACCCCTGTGTGCCAGTAGTAGTCGAAAAATGTAGTTGTAGATTATTATTTTTTTCTCTCATTGTGCCAGGTTAAAAGAAAGTTGATTGCGTATAGTTGACAAAAAAAAATACATGTTTTACTCTTGTACTTGAGTACATTTCATCGTCAAGTCACCAAGTAGTTGAATCTATTGGTCTTAAGTACACCGTGTGAGCTATAGTGTAGCCCAGGGAGGCACCAACATGGTGCCCATGGGCACCATGTACCAGCCTCCAAAGACCACATGAGTAGTTATTATTAATTCCATATAATTAAAGGTATTTGTAGCAATTTCATTAATTCTCAGCCTCCAAGAAGTAACGTTCAGTTTCAAAAAGGTTGAACCCTTTCACCCAATCCACCACCTGCGTTCACTGGACCGGGTTACACCAGCTAAGCCTTGTGCTAATGCTTACAAATACACAACACGCTAGAGTGACGTATCTTACATGTCTGTCCAATATCGAGTTATTCCAGTGTTTAACAACTCTTTGGCGATCTTCTTCCACACCACATCGCGGCTAACAATGTGGCAAAATGCTTTAGACACCTGAGAGAGACGACTCAGTGTTTTGCAGTCCAAATAAGACAATATGTGATACAACACATCCTCTGGTAGATGAAACAGCAGCATGCTAAGAGCGTTTAAAGGCACTGCTGTTTGCCCGCAATGCACGACGCAGTACAGAGAACTGTGTGGTAGAATGGAACGGGTAGATTTTTTTTTTTTTTTTTTTTTTTTTAAAGCAAATGAAAATAACACGATACGACCAGCCGTTGTTCCATGCAGAACAGGACGGGAGCATCCAATGCAATTCCTGTTCCTACTGAGTCGTGGTGGCGACGGAGTGACGTATGAGTTACGTGATGACGTATGACGCCCTGAGCTGTGTTTTCTTCTCGAAATACACTCCGTCTGTACTGTGCAAGTTTTCTTTTTTTTTTTTTTTTTTGCACTTACTATATCCCTGATAACTAAAACACACGCACGCACGCACACACACACATATATATATATATATAAAATTATATATATATAATTATATATATAATTATTATATATATATAATTATATATATATATATATATATATATATATATATATATATATATATATATATATATATATATATATATAATTATACCCGCAACCCTAGGGAGGATAAACGGGAATGGTAGCGGGAGTGGCTGAAGACTGAAGACGGGCAGAAGGGACGGTGAGATGAACCAAGATCTGAGAGAGTGGGAGGCTTTTAAAAATGTATTGTGCAATAAAGTAAATTAAAATTGTACCGAGATAAATATTTGAAATGAAATATTGCAGTTCTAAAAGATGAATTGTACATTTATTGAACTTAATTTGAATAAAACTATAACTATCACTTTATGAGCTTTATGTTTCAAGAAATAAGGAAACTGTAGCAAAATTTGTCAACCTTTTGAATTTCGGGCTTTTAGTTTGAAAATTTGTGAAATTTGGGGAATGGGAGAAATAAGGAAACTGTAGCTAAATCTGTAAAATTGGTCTTATTTCTTATATGACAAAATCCTAGCATTTCAACAGGGTGCAGCCTTTTTATATCCACTCTATATACACTGCTCACAAAAAAGTGAGAGATATTCGAGTTCTGGTTGAAATTTTCTGGATGAACCCAAATGCACCATAACCTTTAGGATAGTGATAGCATTAGTGAAGCTATATGCAAAAAGGCTAAGACGTTTCACAGTGATTTTCTCGCGAACACACTGTGTTATTTCCTCATAACAAAGTCTATTTTTACTTCTTTCTATATTCTATATTTATTCGTAGCCACACACTGATAAAAACAAGGGAAACAAATTTGTTCTGGGGCTGGAAGATATAAAGTCACATGCAGTTACTCAAACACAAACACACATGAATCTTGTAAATTACAAAGTAGAAGATTGCACACATGCACACGAGCCCGCCCGTGACCCAGCGTGGACTTATTTCTATTTTCAGAATGCAAGGATTTGCAACAATGAACTTTGTTTTAACTAACTAAAGTTTGTTTTAACTAAAAAAAATATCAAGCAAGTCAAGTCATGTTGCCACGAAATGTCAAGCAAGTTGAGTCAAAACATTGCTTGGTTTAAGCAAGTAGCAAGTCAAGTCATGCACTCTTGCTCCAGTCACAACATATATTGAAGAAAAAAAAATAATAATAAAAATAAATCACAAATCATAACACTAAAGAAAGTATTCACACCTTATAAAAGTTAAATGAACAACAAGTGAGATTATGATTGATTGACTTTATTGCATTTAGTTGTTTTATTGTATTTCAAACTTATTCAAATTTAATTCAACTTTATTTCTGAACAAACTCTGCTGTTTGCTTTGTGGCGACAGCCTTGTAACTCCTACAGTTCTAAAGAGAGCACCATTAAAAAAAAAAAATCCAAATATAATAAATATTGCCAAAGCTTTTATCCCCTTGAATGCGACACTTAACCTGTACAATTCATTTTAAAAAATGGAAATCTTTTCAAGGGAAGAAAAAATAAACACCAGAGTAATTTGTTCTTGTTTATGTGTGCACATGCTCTCATAACTAGGTTGGCTGTGTTTACAATTAAGCAATCTAATTTAGAAGCACTGACTCTGGACAATTGACAATTGTCATTAGATTAAAGGTTATGTTTCATATACCGTGGTCTCCATTTTAAAAACATAGCGCAGACAGCTTTATCGCAGAGCCGACAAAACACATGACATTTTAATGGTGACACTTCAATAAACACGTTCAGTAGTATGAAAATTACAGGTATACTCACACGTAGCTACTCACAATTTGTACTGTACCTACCAATAGTGGAATACACTTTCATCCCAAACTAGTCTATAAAACTTCATGTTTAGTCTATAAAACTTAATGTTTGACCAGCGAGATGACTTGTCAAGTCATGTAGTTCAAGTCAAAGTCAAGTCTCTTGACTACCAAGTCGATAGTAAGTATTTGGCAAGTCGCAAGTCATAAAACTGGCAACTCAAGTCGACTCGACTCGAGTCCCCGATCACTGCTGAAAGCACATCCAAATTATTTACATTCAGCACCGCATTTATCAACATCATTGACTTCAAGAGCTAAAATATCTACTGTATATTGCAAAACGTAGTTGAAAGCTAAAGTTGTAACACGTGCAGAATGTGGTTCAGCATTGTCTTGCTGAAATAAGCAGGGGCGTCCATGAAAAAGACGTTGCTTGGATGGCGGCATATGTTTCTCCAAAACCTGTATGTACCTTTCAGAATTAATGGTGCCTTCATGGATGTGTAAGTTACCCATGCCATTGGCACTAACACAGCCCCATACCATCACAGATGCTGGTTTTTGAATTTTGCGTCCATAACAGTCCGGATGGTTCTTTTCCTCTGGCCCGGAGGACACGACGTCCACAATTTCCAAAAACAATTTGAAATGTGGACTCATCGGACCGCAGACCACTTTTCCACTTTGCATCAGTCCATCTTAGATGAGCTCGGGCCCAGAGAAGCCGGCGGCGTTTCTGGGTGTTGTTGATAAATGGTTTTTGCTTTGCATAGTAGAGTTTCAAGTTGCACTTACGGATGTAGCGCCGAACTGTATTTACGAAAGTGTTCCTGAGCCCATGTGGTGATATCCTTTACACATTGATGTCGGTTTTTGATGCAGTGCCGCCTGAGGGATCGAAGGTCACGAGCATTCAATGTTGGTTTTCGGCCTTGCCGCTTACATGCAGGGATTTCTCCAGATTCTCTGAACCTTTTGATGATATTATGGACCGTAGATGACGAAACCCCTAAACAATTGTACGTTGAGGAACATTGTCCGGAAACTATTCTACTATTTTCTCACGCACTTGTTCACAAAGAGGTGAACCTCGCCCCATCTTTGCTTGTGAATGATTGAATGACAATTTACGGAAGCTCCTTTTCTACCCAACCATGGCACCCACCTGTTCCCAATGAGCCTGCTCACCTGTGGGATGTTCCAAACAGGTGTTTGATTAACATTCCTCAACTTTCTCAGTCTTTTTTGCCACCTGTCCCAGCTTTTTTTGGAATGTGTGGTAGCCATAGAATTCTAAGTTCATGATTATTTGCTAAAAACAATCAAGTTTATCAGTTTGAACATTAAATATCTTGTCTTTGTAGTGCATTCAATTAAATATAGGTCAAACATGATTTTGTAATCATTGTATTCTGTTTTTATTTATGTTTAACACAGCGTCCCAACTTCATTGGAATTGGGGTTGTAAATGAATGAAAAACGAATTAACATTACATTTCCACGACCTATGCCATGATCAAAGTGTTTTCAGTGGGACATACTGTATACTGTATGCATACATTTAACCCTGTTAAGTACATTTTACAGATGTTGGAAAGTTGAGTGAAATTAGAAACCAGCCAAGTGCAGCCATCAGGGCTTTTAAGCCACTAAACTGCAAAGGTTGTGTCACGGTCAAATGACTACCAAAAGTTGATTGACCTTCTGACATTTTGTGAGGCGCCTAACCGTTTAGCATCAGTAGCATCAATTTGTGCTCATTCACATCATGAGGGTCTTTAGACCTTCTGTTACAAATGACATCCCTGCAGGTCTTTGATCAGCTGAACACAACTGCACGTAATTGAAATATGCAGATCATTTGTCCTGCCTTCCTTTTCTTTTTTTTCTTTTTCTTTTTTTTTTTTTTTTTAAGGGAAATGTTAAAAGCTTTGTGCTCAAAAAGGCCATTTCCCAAACACCGGGCCATCGGAAAAAATCATTTATGGTTGGCTTTCCAGCTGAACTGTC
The DNA here is from genome assembly GCF_024500275.1 of Phycodurus eques. Classification (NCBI taxonomy): domain Eukaryota; kingdom Metazoa; phylum Chordata; class Actinopteri; order Syngnathiformes; family Syngnathidae; genus Phycodurus; species Phycodurus eques. The sequence continues at coordinate 26,893,537 of NC_084535.1, forward strand.
ATGGCTAAAAGGAAATGAAGGGGTTGGAAGGGGGCTACAGGGAGTGAAGGGGGACCTTTGGGGGTTGGGGGTGTGGTGTCTGTCTTCCCTTTGATCTTTTTAGGGCAAAGAGAGGGGGAGTTGGTTCTGAGCTGGCAAACACATTTAGCCAGTAATTGTTCAGATCAGACTGACAATCAGTCTTAGAAATGCATGGACAAACAAAAGTTTACAGCTCCAATTGGAAAAGTCAACAGGTCTCACATAGGGCCCATACATAAACAATGAAACTGTTGAGATGGATCTCGACTTTGATCAGTTGTTTGTGTTTCAATTATCCAGGCTGGTCGAACTGGTGGCTTTTGTTAACCTTACGTATATAATGAGCAGGCCTGTCATTTCCAATATCGAACTATCCTGTACTTCTGTGCACTGCACATCTGAACATCTCAGAAATCTCTGTCTGTCAAGATGAGTACATCCTAGCGTATTGTATTGTGTTCTTTCAGAATCATTTTTTTCTGGCATACCATACTACATGATGCAGGGGTGAAATGTGATTTGCCAACATGTACAGACACAAAATTTAAGTCGATTTCCATTCAGACAATGGAAACTGTTCTTGTGTTCACGAAGAAATTGTTTAAAAATACAAAGCAATCAATCTATATCAATTAGTGTATATTGCATTTGCACTCTGATTATAATATCACTCAGGAAAATAGATTATGGATTAAATCAATCTTAATTCAATGATAGCAGTGAATTTACCTAAACGTCATGTAACAAACAAAATGACCACAAGCAGTAACATTCCATGAAGGCCAGGAGGCCTTCAAGTCTTTGAAGAAAGTCAACATATAATCAATCTTGCAGATGTATAACAAAAATTAAATAGAATAAAATTACGAAGCATGTGGTCTATGATTTGTTTTAATATGTTTTTATTATTGGTTTTCTTGTCCTGTATTGCACAGGATTCACAATATAAGACATTTCATATTATTTTACAAAATGACTTTGTAAATAAAACGTGAAATTGGAGAAAAATAATTAATCAGTCCACAATGAGAAGTTCAAATTGTCGTTACGTTCCATTGAAAATCAATATTTTCTTTACCACTTGGGGGCAGTGGTAACAAGTACTGTAGTCGTCAACATACTGTTAGTACGTATTCCACATAAAGTTGTAATGTTGCAGGAATATAGTTGATCCCCCAAGTTCATCATACATTAAGAGTGCGGTATCTCTCCACCTGATAAAAGGCAAATATGAACATTCCATCTCTTCCAGTTTTCACACACAAGGACAATGTATTTGAATTCCCCGAAAATGTGTGGACTAAATAGACAGCAACATGAATTAAATGACTCATATCCGCCAAAGGAATACTTTCCATGGAAACTGGAATGACCACTTCACTCCCAGTCTGCGACACAGAGTGTCAACAAAAGATGTTGCTCCCTGGGAAAATCATCATCTTATGGACTGTTTCAGATCGTACGCAACAAGTTGTTCGAGGTTGTAAGTGCTTTATGATTGGAGCAGCTCTGTGTTGGCTTGTGGCATTTGAAGCTGCTTAGTGAGGCAGGGTCATGTTCCCTGTTCACCCCTGCTATTCTACGGCCTCCACAGGGGGGGTCGTGGCAGGGGTTAAATTGCTCCCTAAGCAAATGAAAAAGCTAGCTCTGTTTGTTTATTCTCAGGGATGGTAGTTGCACTCAATAAAATGGATGAAAGTGATCTTACCCCCGTTTTCTGCTCCACATTTGCATGGCCGCATGGCAACACAGAAGGTGTGATTTTTCCCACAAGCTGGTTCTATAGAAAGGCTAGACCAGTACCCTAATTCAATCAATTTACAGTCTGCTGGCTTTCCACTGCATGCAAATTTGAGATCCAATGTAATAAATGTACTGTAGTGTAATTCATAATTATCTCATTACAAACACAATGATTGTTGTTGTCAGGTTACATGACTAAGCTATACCAAGGGATGAGTTTAAATTGTTCTTGTGTCTGGCAGCTTCAACTGAAACTCATTTGAAAAGAAAACGCTCAGTTAATCCAATGTGGAAGGATTTAAGAAGATTAATGTCAAGTATTGTCAAGACCATTTTATTTAAGGCTCTTGGGTTAGACAGGCTTTTGTAGGTCAAGAATCACCAAGGAACTGGTCTCTTGTATCCCACAGCAAACAACATTGATATATTCTGACATTCCATTCTAGAAGAAGACGGACATTTCAATGTTTGGGCTCTCTGCAACCGTGATAACTCACGTTTACGTTCGTGTGATTGTTAAGAATGTCCAGGTTAACAGTTTGACCATAGAATTTATTTTTATGATTTTTTTGTTTTTTCCTATTTCCTAAAATACTTTCACAATTAAAACAAATAGATCAACCAGTGTCTCAGAATGGACTGATTGAGATGTTCAACTTCATAGTTTTCCTGTTGCTGAGTGTGTGTCGCTTTCGATAATGAGGTTGGCCAAAGCAGACACATTACTTTCATAACTCAAATTCTCAAACCAAGTATAGAGGACACTGAGTAGATTATGAAATACGAATGTAGTGAAGACCCACATAAACCAAGCGCACGTCAAGACCAAGACTTTGACAGTATTCCCACTGCAGGTCTTTTCTTTATTTGCTCATATCTATTTTTATTAGCTATTTTTCAAATGCGATTGCTATCAGACAAGTGTGAACTGTGAACTGTGAACGCAATACTGTCACAAAGTAACATGTATGCACAAAAGACGTGACCACACATCTGATCTTCCGGCTTCCTCCATTATCTTAACATGTAACCTTTATTTCGCAGGTGACATTAGCAGAGTGGCAGCAGATATATGGCATAATATAGCTGTCTCATGTGCTAAAGAGTAATGTTGATATCTTCAGTTTTAGGATTTAGTTGCTGTTTGTGTATCCCTTTTAACGGCAGGTGTGTTTAACATTTTATTGTTTGAGTTTGGATACCGATTCAGTATAGTTATTGCTTTGTGCGCTATCTCTTTGAGTTTGTTGCATTTATTTGAATTGAGTTCTTCAGGCTCCGAGCCGGACCACAGACCAGAGGACAGATGCAATGTTAGGGTTTGAGACAGGTGGGTCCCCAAAGCAGTCACAGAGCGTAGAGATAATTCAACAGTCTTTATGTTAAAAAAAACAACAGTAAAAGAAAAACCTGTTACTAATAAAAAGAGTAAAAACTGGGACGCAAAAGGCACAACCAAATAGGTAGCAAAAGACTAAATGAAAAACTGTGGGACAAGGCAAAAACAAACAAAAGCAAACACTAGGGAAACATGGCTCATGGTGAAGGGGAGAGGAGCAAGAAGGCGCACCAAGAAGATGTCAAAACTCATGGGAACAGGGACAAAAAAGAAAAAAATCCTACAGGTAGTAATATGCAAACTCCAGTTCCAATTAAGTTGGGACATTGTGTAAAATTAAAATTAAAATAGAAGACAATGATTTGCAAATACTTTTCAACCTCTATTCAAGTGAATACACTACAAAGACAAGAAATGTAATCTTCAAACTGATAAACTTTGTTTTTTGCAAATATTCACACATTTTGAATTTAATTTAAAAGTTTACCACTGTTACATCACCTTTTCCTTTTAAAAACACTCAATAAGCGTCTGCTAACTGAGGACACAAATTGTCGAAGCTTTGTAGGTAAAACTTTTTTCCCATTCTTTTCTTGATGTACAACTTTAGTTGATCAACAGCCCAAGGTCCCTGTTTTTGTATTTTACCATGAAACGATGCTATTGTAACACGTGTAAAAAATGGCTTGGCATTGTCTTGCTGGAATAAGGAGCAACGTCCCAAAGAAAGACGTTGCTTGGATGGCAGCATATGTTGCTCCAAAGCCTGTATGTACCTCTCAGCATTAATGGTGCCTTCACTGATATGCAAATTACCCATGCCATGGGCATTAACACACCCCCATACCGTCACAGATGGTGGCTTTTGAACCATGTGCTAATAACAATCCAGATGGTCCTTTCTTCCTCTTTGGCCCGGAGGGCACAACATTCATGATTTCCAAAAACAATTTGAAATATGGACCAGTGAGATCACAGCACACTTTTTCATTCTGCGTCAGTCCATCTCAGATGAGCTTGGGGCACAGAAAAGCCAGTGGCGCTTCTAGGTGTTGTTGATATGTGGCGTTAACTTTGAATGACAGAGTTTTAACTTGCCTTTGTTGATCTAGCGATGAATTGTGTAAACTGACAATGGTTTTCTGAAGTGTTCCTGAGCCCACGTGGCAATATCCTTTACACAATGATGCTGTTTTTTTTAATGTAGTGCCGCCTGAGGGATTGAAGCTCACGGGCAGGCAATGTTGGTTTTCGGCCTTGCTGCTTACGTTCAGAAATTTCTCCAGATTCTCTGAATCTTTTGATTATATTATGGAAAGTAGCTGATGAAATCCCCAAATTCCTTGTTACTATGTGTTGAGAAACGTTGTGTGTTAATAGTGTTGTACTATTTGCTTGTGCAGTTTTTCACAAAGTGGTGAACCTTGCCCTATCCTTGCTTGTGAACGACTGAGCCTTTCAGGGATGCTCCTTTTATACCCAATCATGACACTCACCTGTTTACAGTTAACCTGTTCACATGTGGCATGTTCCAAACAGGTGTTTTTGAGCATTCCTCAACTTTTCCAGTCTTTTGTTGCCCCTGTCCCAACTTTTTGGGAACATGTTTGCAAGCAGCAAATTCAAAATTAGAGAATATTTGCCAAAGAAAACAACAACGTTCATCTGTTTGAGCATTAAATATCTCGTCTTTGTCGTTTATGCAATTGAATATAGGTTGAAAAGGATTTGCAACTCATTGTATTCTGTTTTTCTTTACATTTTACACAACTTCCCAACTTGCTTGGGGTTTGTAAGCTATTTCAGGAGCAAGACAGGATGCACAAGGCAACTAAAGGAACAAGAGGAAGTATCTGGCATCTTCCTGGTGTGTAACACAGCGCTTAAGACTGGAAGCTGATGACCAGATACTCCCAGGTGCGCGCCTCCTTGCCCACGTCACCCAGCGTTACAAGAAAAAAAAACAGGTGAGAGCCAGCAGACAGCAAAAACAAAACAACTCAGACAGAAAATGATAGTAACAGTGTTTTGAAAGCAGATGGACCATCAATATGCAACTTTGGGCCCAATTTTTGTGACTCGCGTAAATTTGGTGCGGCGCAACAGTGCTCCAAGTGCTGGTCAGCGCATCAGTGTATCTATGTCTGCCTGCACCTCGATCAAATTCACCACAATTGTGTCAGACCAGGGGTCTGGGGTGTGCCATTGGTTATAAATGGTCTGAGCAGGCGTAAATTTAGATCGACTTTCTGCCACCAAATTGTCTTGTTGCGCTAGAACGCCCAGCTTGTCACAGACCAGTGTACCAATTTGGCAAAAATGCGCAGCGAGCCTTGAGCTTGCACGAAAATCAGGATACGCCGGCATTTGCATCCCGCTGCAGATGTGGCAGCTTCAAAACTAGAGCCCTTTATTTCAACAAGTCTCGGCAAATGTTTACATTTTCAAATGATCACTTCAACAAAATTCCTAGGAAATCACAGTGTCCTATCACTGGTGAGCCTTCTATAGAACAGGCTACTCATGCAGTCCGTAGGGGCTAGCTACCTGGTACCTGCGGGCACCATGTTGGTGACCCTTGGCCAAAATTAATCTACAACCTCAGTCACACTAACTCTTAACAAGAAACTCTCCTCAAGAAACTGGCATGGGAGAAAAAAATTGCAGTTATTTTTCAAAACCCAAACTTAAAGGGAGAGTTTGCAGTTAAAAAAAACATACTTTTTGTCATTTATGTTGAAACTGTCTATATGTGGAATATTACAGTATTAAAATGATGTTTTGAAAAATCAACCCTCTCTGGCCCCATCTAATGCCTCTAATTTAACTGTAATTATTATTTTCAACTGGGCACCGTGCGACAAGAATAGCCAATCAGAGACTGTAGAGAGAGGAGGCGTAACCGAAGGGATGTCAGTCATTTCTCGCGCACTCGCATTTAAGCTGCTGCATATGAAGTCTCGCAGGCAGACACAGCAGACTCTCACAGACCAGACTTATGGTTTCTTTCTCCTTGATATAAGAGACTAATCGTGGCGGTGGTCATCCAATATAGCTGATTGTCCGTTACATTGAAGCGCTTTTTATTTAGGCCCAATGCACCAATCATACTGTACAGTACAAAATAATTATTTTGTAGGTTTTTTTTCATGGCTTGAAATTCAAAGTAAAGGACACAGTTATTGTAAATAAATGTAAAAAAAGGTTGAAAATGTTTGAAAGGTTCACATTCTGTCCAGGCAGCACGGTGGCTGACTGGTTAGAGCGTCAGCCTCACAGTTCTGAGGACCCGGGTTCAATCCCCGGCCCCGCCTGTGTGGAGTTTGCATATTTTCCCCGTGCCTGCGTGGGTTTTCTCCGGGCACTCCGGTTTCCTCCCACATCCCAAAATCATGCATTAATTGGAGACTCTAAATCTCCCGTAGGCATGACTGTGAGTGCGAATGGTTGTTTGTTTCTATGTGCCCTGCGATTGGCTGGCAACCAGTTCAGGGTGTCCTCCTACCCGATGACAGCTGGGATAGGCTCCAGCACGCCCGCGACCCTAGTGAGGAGAAGCGGCTCAGAAATTGGATGGATGGACATTCTGTCCAAATTTGTCACGCCGGTGTGCTTGGTCATGGTGACATTGTTGATATACAGTACTCATCATGGGTGAGTCGCTTTCATGAGCTGCGAGGAATTAGTGTGCTTCCTTGATCCAAATCTGTCAACCAGGACAGCCCCACAACATCCAGAGCCTTTAGGAACTCTGGGGGGAACTTCTCAACCTCACACACCAGCTCGAGCTCCTTCCCTGCCAGAGAGGTGACATTCCACATTCCTCGAGCCAGCTTCTGTAACCGGGGATCGGATCGCCAAGGTCCCTGCCTTCGGCCACCGCCCAGCTCGCACTGCACCCGACCCCTATGGTACCTCCCACAGGTGGTGAGACCATGGGAAGGCTTTTTCTATTTATTAATCATTATTTGACTGTAGATGTTGGTCTTTATCATGTACTATATAAAGCAATAAAGTTTACAAAACTAAACTAATGCTGTCATTCTAACTGCCAAATATGTTTGTGGTCACGCCTTTTTTTCCCCTGGCTTTGACATCAACAAAATTAAGATTTTAAATGAAAAAAGACTAGTGAACTCTTTAAATTCTCTGCCTGTGTGACGGTCTGTCTCTGTCTGCTTTAGCTAGCTTGTACGTTCTCCCCTTCTCTCTTAATTAACATGACAACATGACAATTTCACTACACTAAACATCCATCCATCCATCCATTTTCTGTACCACTTATCCTCACTAGGGGTCACGGGCATGCTGGACCCTCTTCCAGCTATCTTCGCGCGAGAGGCGGGGTACAACCTGAACTGGTCTCCAGCCAATCGCAGGGCACATATAAACAAACAACCATTCGCACTCACATTCACACCTACGGGGAATGTAGAGTCCTCAATCAACCTACTGTGCATTTTTTTGGGGATGTGGGAGGAAACGGGAGTCCCTAGAGAAAACCCACTTCTTACTGTCTAAAAAAATCCCATCCAGACTTTCAATATAGGTGATAATTACGCAACAGAACACGTACTCGTTTAATGAGGAAATGTCCTCGTCCTCCGGCGCCAACATCAGCAGGCTCACTCAAGTTTGGACCTAAAATTGGGCAGTCCAAAATCTGGCTGAAAATTAGATATGGTATTAAAAAAACAATATTACCAATATTACTACCGAGTCTTTTTTGGGGGGAATTCTTTTCTGCAGACATCGTTTTTCAGCCCAGAACTATCAAATAAGTGCCAGTGTGTACAGCATTAGAGAGATCACACCAATTACACCAATTCCACACAAGCAATTATATTTTCAGTTTTTTTTATGGCGGGGGATGCACCATGTAGACATTCACAGCGCAGGGTTGAAAAAGTATGTGAAACCCGAGTCTAATGACTTCTCCAACAGCTAATCGGAGTCAGGAATCAGCCAATTTAGAGTCCAATTAATATGACGAGGTTGAGGTGTTAGTTAAAGCTTCCCGGCTGATGAAAAAGACCAGTTTTGAGTTTTCTATTCTCAGAAAGAATTGTCCGATGTCAATCATGCCCTGCATAAAAAAGCGCTCTCATAATACTTACAATTAAGAATTGTTAACGAGCAGAAAGTTAGAGAGGGTCACAAAAGTATTTCAAAAAGCCTAACTGTTCATCAGTTGGTAGTGTTTGCACTGTTGCTACTTTCCCAATGAGTGGCCACCCTGTCCCTGTAAAGATGACAGCAAAAGCACAGTAGAGACTGTTCAATGACATGAGCAAAAATTTGAACGCATTTGATTAAAGACTTACAGAAATCATTGGAGTATGCTAATATCCATCCATCCATCCATCTTCTTTATCCTCACAAGGGTCGCGGGCGGGCTGGAGCCTATCCCAGCTATCTTCGGCGGAAGGCGAGGTACATCCTGAACCGGTCTCCAGCAAATCGCAGGGCATATAGAAACAAACAACCACTAGCACTCACATTCACACCTACGGGCAATTTAGAGTCTTCAATCAACCTACCGCGCATGTTTTTGGGATGTGGGAGGAAACTGGAGTGCCCGGAGAAAACCCACGCAGGCACGGGGAGAACATGCAAACTCCACACAGGTGGGGCCGGGATTTGAACCGCAGTCCTCAGAACTGTGAGGCGGACGTGCTAACCAGTCGTCCACCGTGCGCCATGCTAATATCGCTGTTGACAAAAATACAATAGGTTCAAAATTACACAAGAATGGATGCAGGGTTGTGCCCGTTTTCCACCTCGCCAATGGCCAATTGAAACAGGATGTGGCGAAGTGAATATTGCCCACGTTCGCCACAATGGCAAATCAAAATTGTCCTGCGTCAAAACTCAAAAGCCCTTCCTGATAAAAGTGAGCGCTCTCATTCTGGCGTGTGTTAACATTGTTAATGGTTTAGATTTTCTCCCCCCCTACTTCGTAAAATGCTTCAATCCGTCGTCCAGCCGCTGCTGGCTAGGCAGTCAGCTGCGGGAAGCGACGCATCGGGTAAGACAAGACCCGATGCCGCATGGCGCCGAATTGTAGCATGCATATTTATTTCCACAACGTACGCTTGAAGTGTCGACGGTCAACGTGTCCAGAAATTCATGTTAGTTCTCGCAGCTAGCTAGCTGCCTTCTTCACCAATGCATGAGCCGCTAATCCAATTTTGGTTGTCATGCCGAGCTGGCTAGAACCAGGGTTTAGGATTAGGGTTAGGGGTTAGGGTTAGTAAAACAAATTTACAGGAACAAATAGTACTATATCGGTAATGGTTTAAGTAACCTGATCACAATGGTAATTGTCATAAACTACAGTATATGGGGTTATGTCTCAGGGAAACCAAGCAATGCTAATCGTCTGCCCAATGCTGGGTGGTTGTTCGACCGGAACCTCCGGAAATCCATTCGTCCATTTTCCGTACCGCTTATTTTCACTAGAGTCAAGGGCGTGCTCGAGCCTATCCCAGCTATCTTTGAGCAAGAGGCGGGGTACACCCTGAACTGGTCGGCAGTCAGTCGCAGGGCACATATAGACACGGACAACCATTCACACTCACATTCACACCTATGGGCAATTCAGAATATTCAATTAACCTACTATCCCTGTTTTTTGGCTGTGGGAGGAAACCGGGGTACCCGCAGAAAACCCACGCAGGCTGGGGGAGATCTTGCAAATTCAACACAGGCGAGGCTGGATTTGAACCCGGGTCCTCAGAACTGTGAGGCAGATCTGCTAACCAGTCTTCCACCGTGCCGCCAACTTCCGGAAATACATTATATATATGATTCCAAGAGTGAGGGTTAAGATGAATATCAATGAATCACTGAATCTGTCAGTCACTGATGGTGTAGTGGTACACTCGCCTGACTTTGGTGCGGGCAGCGTGGGTTCAGTTCTCACTCAGTGACGGTGTGAATGTGAGTGCGAATGGTTGTCCGTGTCTATATGTGCCCTGCGACTGACTGGCGACCATTGCAGGGTGTAGTCTGCCTTTCGCCCGAAGTCAGCTGGGATAGGCTCCAGCGTCCCACGACCCTAACCAGGAAAAGCGGTGTTGAAAATGGATGGATGGATGGCACTGAATCTGTCTTCATCCCAAAGTGACAGAATGTAAGAGTGCACTAAATGGCAACCAAAAAAACTTTCAATCAACTCTACAGGAGCTATTTGCTCTCCTGCTGTCAAACAAACACAAACACACTACCCAACAGAGAGAAACTAACCCACCCATCCACAAATCATCAACAAAGAAGACACCATTTCTGTAGCTCTCCACTCTGTGCTGAGCAACCTGGAGCAGTAGCAGAGCTATGATAGGATGCTCTTTGTGGATTATGAGCTGTAATGTGTAAAATTTTAATATAATCATCACCTGATACCTATCACCAAACTGGACACTCTCGGTCTCACTCCTCTCACATGTGCCTGGATAAAGGACTTTCTTACCAACAGGCCCCATGTAGTAAGACTGTGCCTCCACCTCACCTCCACCCACACGCTGAGCTCCAGTTCCCCACAAGGCTGTGTGCTGATCTCCCTCCCCTACTGTCGCTAAACCCACGGATGCAATCTGGCCCACAACAACAACCTCATCATCAGGTTGGCTGACGGCACCACAGTGGTCTGACTCATCTCAAACGGAGACAAGGCAGCCTACAGAGACGAGGTCCTCAAGCTGTCAACCTGGTGTTCTGAAAACAATCTTGCCCTGAATGTCGAAAAAACCAATGAGATCGTAGTCGATCTCAGGAGGCACAGCACCGACTCACGCCCCCTTCATCAATGGCAACCGTGTGGAGAGAGTCGACACTTTCTTGGCTCCCTGATCTCTGCTAACAACTCCTTGACAAACAACGTCACTGTGGTCATCAAGAAAGCCAAGCAGTGGCTCCACTTTCTGAGAGTCCTCAGGAAGCACAACCTCGACTCCAACCTGCTGCTGCTCTTCTATCACTCATCTATCGAGAGCCTGATGACATACTGCATTACAGTATGGCACGGCAGCTGTACCATGGCGGAGAGGGAGAGTCTACAGACCTCACGCTGCCTCAGCAAAGCAAACAACATTATCAAGGGCAGCTCTCACCCTGTCAGTAACCTGTTTGACCTGTTGCCCTGAGGGAGGCACAACATTTGTATCAGAGCAAGGTCAAACAGATGCAAGAAAATGTTTTCATCAAAAGCCATGACCAGCCTATACTCACACTGACGCCACAATGTAAACCTTGACCCAATGAATCCTTTATTCACCTAGGGCTATATTCTCCCGTATGCTTAATTCAGAGAATGCGCACACTCCACGCTTTTCCCTCTGCGCCCATTCTGGCGTCCACTTAAGTCTATCACTTGCGTGTCTTCTGGCCATTGTGCACACTTTGGGTGGAGTAACCCTAAAATGTGGGCGTTCCCTCTCATATCTGGCCCTAGCGGGTATTCTGGCCAAGACTTTCCTCTTGCATGCTCCAGAGGGTGTAGTAAGTCTAGTGCCTTGGGAAGGTTAAACATCATAATGCACGTTTTGATTCACTCGCGTGCTCTCAGGCTGCGATGGCTAATGCTGGCGGCCCAGCAGCTAACTCGGCACACTAATGGAGATCTGACCCATCACCGACTGCTCAATGGCTGTGCCCTGACCATATTATGCCGATCGATGCCATATTAATTAATTAATTTTCATGCACATGCTGCCTAGTAGCATTTTAGTTTCAAACATGCTACATGGTGGCTTGGAAGTTTGTTTGAAAGCGCCACTTACAACAACTGCAATCATCTTGATGGCGCAATGTTGTGTTAGAGATTGAATAATTCTGTTTATTTGATCGACCATCATTTAAGTGACGTGCCCCCGAATGTGGCGGGGAGGGGGCGGGGGGAGTTGATGGGTATAGTATTAACCAACAAAAAGAAAAAAAATATGTACACATTGTTACAGTGTATGCAAAACTGTATGCAAAAAAAAAAGGTCACTGTTGTCACAAGATCAGCCAAGCCCGTCATTTTCAGTTAACAAAAAATTACAAGCGAATAATTTCCCGTCGAGGAGTTAACAGTGTAATCAAAATGAAATTAATAGCTGCAATCGCCAGCTACTTGGCGATTAGAAGCATAAACGAATGGCGTCTGTTTTTAAGGGTGGCAAATCCGTCAATCATTCTGTTGTGACTCAGATGGATGCTGAAGTGTGTCTTATCAGAATCAGAATCATCTGTATTTGCCAAGTATGTCAAAAACACACAATGAATTTGGACCCGCTCTAGTACGACAACAGACTGAAAAATACTTTTGAGACATAAAATCATAAAAACACATCACGGAGAGTCACCGAGCAATGAAAAGTTACCGGTAATGTGGTAATGCTGATACAATGACAGTTGGGAAAATGATGCAGCGTCGTCTAGCAATTTAGAGCAGTTTGAAATGACTAATAGAGCACTAATCTGGTACAGTGACAATTGTGCAAATGGTGCAGTCTTCAAGAAATTTACTGTCAGCAGTTTAAAGTGACGATGAGTTTAATAATCAGGAACAGTGACAATTGTGCAAATGGTGCAGATAGGTCTTGAGCACATGAGTGGTCAGTATTGTTCAACAACAGATAGGCAAACAGTGCAGAGTGACGAGACTACTACAGTGAGTGTACGAATAATGAAGACGTTTCCCGACAGAGATGTGATAACAATATCAGGACAAAATTGGCATCATGTTACAATGGAATTGTAAATGAAATTTTTACGAAGTTAATGGCAAGACGGAAGAAGCTGTTGGAATGTCTGCTTGTTTTAGTTTGCATTGATCGGTAGCAGGCAGCACGGTGGACCAGCGGCTGCACCAAAGCTCCAGCCGCTCCACTTCCTGTCGATATGAAGACTCATCACCGTTTTGATGAGTCTGATGACTGTGGTGTCTGCAAACTTCAGTAGTTTGACAGCCGGGTGCGTTGAGGTCCAGTCTTTTGTGTAGAGAGAGAAGAGCAGCGGAAAGAGGACACATAAGGGTCACATAAGGGTGCCCTGATGTGATGCTGATGTTGCGTGTGGATGAGGTGGTGTCCCCCAGCCTAACCTGCTGTGTCCTGCCAGTGAGGAAGCTGTAAATCCACTGGCAGATGGCAGGCGAGACGCTGACCTGGAAAAGCTTGGAGGAGAGGAGTTCGGGGATGGTGGTGTTGAATGCAGAGCTGAAGTCCACGAACAGGATCCTCGTGTAGGTATCTGCGCGTTGAGGTGTTCTATGATGAAGTGCAGTCCTACGTTGACTGCATCCTCCAAAGACCTGTTTGCTCAGATGGCAAACTGCAGGGGCTCCAGCAGGGGTCCTGTGATGCTTTTGAGGTGGTCCAACGCAAGGCGTTCAATGGACTTCATGACCACAGATGTCAGGGCGACAGGCCTGTAGTCATTCAGACCAGAGATTGCAGGTTTCTTGGGGACTGGGGTGGTTATGGAGCATTTGAAACAGGATGGTACTTCACACAGTTTGAGAGAATTATTGAAGAGCTGAGTCCGAGCTGGTCCGCGCAGACTTTAAGGCAGGATGGGAACACAAAGTCTGGGCCTGCCGCTTTGTTGATCTTTTGTTATTTGAAAATACATCTCACATCCTGTTTATGGATGGTCCATTCAGAAGGAAGAGTCAGAGGTGCTATGGTGGTACGGCTGGGTGGGTATGTGGTGTGAAAGTGTCCTTTTCAAATCTGCAATCGAAGGTGTTCATCAGCCAGTCCTTTATTGTTCTCTGCTCTGGGGAATGGTCGCTTGTAGTTGGTTAGCAATTATTATGATTATGATTATAGCTGGGATAGGCTCCAGCATGCGCGCGACTCTTGTGAGGATAAGCGGCTCAGATAATGGATGGATTATTATTATTATTATTATTATTATCCACCCATGACAACTATACGTGAATGAGCTCAGCTCGTGTTTCATGGTGTGAATTCATGCATAAAGTTCACTCTATAACCTCCTTCATCTTTATGCAAACAGCCAGGAGCTTTGCAAAGCATTTCAAACTAATTGACTCCAATTCCAGTGAAGTTGGGACGTTGTGTTAAACATAAATAAAAACAGCATACAATGATTTGCAATTCATGATCAACCTATATTTAATTGAATACACTACAAGGACAAGATATTTAATGTTCAAACTGATAAACTATTGTTTTTAGCAAATAATCATGAACTTAAAATTTTATGGCTGCAAAACATTCCAAAAAATATGGGGCAGGTGGCAAAAAAGTTGAGGAATGCTCATCAAACACCTGTTTGGAACATCCCAAAGGCAAACAGGACTAATTGGGAACAGGTGGGTGCCATGATTGTGTAGAAAAGGAGCTTCCGTAAATTGTCATTCAATCATTCACAAGCAAAGATGGGGCGAGGTTCACCTCTTTGTGAACAAGGGTGTGAGAAAATAGTCGAACAGTTTAAGGAGAATGTTCCTCAACATACAATTGCAAGACATTTTGGGATTTCCTCATCTACGGTGAATAATATCATCAAAAGGTTCAGAGAATCTAGAGAAATCACTGCATGTAAGCGGCAAGGCCAAAATCCAACATTGAATGCCCGTGACCTTCGATCCCTCAGGCGGCACTGCATCAAAAACCGACATCAATGTGTAAAGGATATCACAGTGTGGCCTCAGGAAGACTTCAGAAAACCAATGTCAGTAAATAAAGTTCGGCGCTACATCTGTAAGTGAAACTTGAAACTCTACTATGCAAAGCAAAAACCATTTATCAACAACACACAGAAACGCTGCCGGCTACTCTGAGCCCGAGCTCATCTAAGATGGACTGATGAAAAGTGGAAAAGTGTTTTGTGGTCCGACGAGTCCACATTTCAAATTGTTTGTGGAAATTGTGGACGTCGTGTCCTCCAGGCCAAAGAGGAACAGAACCATGGACGTAAAATTCAAAACCCAGCATCTGTGATGGTATGGGGCTGTGTTAGTGCCAATGTCATGGGTAACTTACACATCTATGAAGGCACCATTAATGCTGAAAGGTACATACAGGTTTTGGAGAAACATATGCTGCCATCCAAGCAACGTCTTTTTCACGGTTGCAGCCACTCTAGTATGACAACAGACAATTGACAGAGAAGACTTTTGAGACATAAAGAATTTGAGAAAAACAGTCACTGAGCAATAAAGGGTTGCTAGTTATCTGGTAATGCTGGAACAATTTATTTTCTTTTTTCTTTTTTTTTTGACAATTGTGAAACAAGATGCAGAATCCACTAGCACTGAGAGCAGTTAGAATGACTAACATAGCAATGACCATTGTGCAAAGGGCGCAGAGACTTCAAGGAGTGTATGCAGTTTAAAGTGACGAGTAGCGCAATAATCTGGGACAATGTTGATTGACAATTCCCAGGAACTTGAAGGTCTCGACGGTTGACACAAGGCAGCTGGACAGCGTGAGGGGGAGCTGTGGCGAAGGATGCTTCCTGAAGTCCACGATCATCTCTACAGTCCTGAGTGTGTTCAGCTCCAGGTTCTGTCGGTCAGATGAAACACTGTCGGAGAGGCGGAACCAGAAAACGTGTCACCGGTCAACGCAACCGGATACACTCGTTACCATGGCGACGACAACAACAATGGATCGTGCCAATGTATTGTGTGTATGTGTGTGTGTGGGGGTTTAGGGGGGCGGGGGGGAGGACAAAATGAGGTTAGATGATTTCTTTATTTTAACTCATTTTCTGGCCACTTTATTTTGAATTTTTTGGTATTTTTCTGTAAAAAAAATTAATTTAGGAGGGCTTAAGAACATTTTAAGAAGGCTTGAGCCCACCTAACATACGCCTAACGGTGCCACTGTTGGAACTATACTGAGCAACATTCAATGTGTCTGGACAATAACTCATATACTGTGCAATTGTACTTCTTAGAGCACAATTCTATTCATTATCTTCTTGCACTAGGACTTATCTTTTGTTGTAAATATCTTATATTTATTTCATTTTCATAGTTTTGGAGGCCTACTACAATCTTAGAAGTATGATTATATTCTACTAAAGGTTCCTCAAAATTATATATATATAAAAAATACAAATGTACCAAACAAGTTCCTTCTTTGAGCCATATATATGGCCTCTTCCATAAAATTAAATATAAGAAGCAAGAGTGGCAGTGCACAAAGCTGCACCCCATGGGAAAACCTGAAAGCAACCAATTAGACCAGTGATTCTTCACTTGGTGGGTAAAGCCAAAAATTGGGTCAATTTTGGGTGGGTCACAGACTGCCTTGAACAAGTACATTAAATATTTAATGTTCATTCAATGTTGGACTTGTCTTTTAATTTACAGTATATAACTCACAATAAAGAAAAGATGTAGCGTGATATATATATATAATAAATAATAATTATTATTATTATAATTATCTATATATATTTATATATATATATATATATCCTGGAAATACTCTCAGTTATGTTGAAAAACATAAGACATAAATCTTTATTTGAATTATATTCTATTCCAATTCTAATTTGTCTAGGGCGTCACGGTCGAGGAGTGGTTAGCACGTGTGCCTCACAGTTCTGAGGTGCCAGGTTCAAATCCCGCCTGCTCTGTGTGGAGTTTGCCTGTTCTCCCCGTGCCTGCGCGGGTTTTCTCCGGGCACTCCGGTTTCCTCCCACATCCCAAAAACATGCATGGTAGGTTAATTGAAAACTCTAAATTGCCCGTCGGTGTGCATGTGAGTGCGACTGGTTGTTTGTTTACATGTTCAAGTGTGCTTGATTGGTTTACCTGGAATTAAAAAAATTCCTCTTTGCGTTTGGAATAAAGTGCAAACAAAATGGATCCAAATCCAAGCAGTACCAAATAAGAATTTATTATCAGTATTTCATCACACATTCAAATAAATATTTCATCCTTAACATTATTTGACACATCAAATAAAATATATATTTTATATGTATAAAAACAGACATACAAAGGAGACAAAGCACGAAGGGGTTAGAGGAGTAATGAGTATGCCCAGGGTTTCTTCACACCTTTACGTCTTTTATACACAACAACTCCACAGTCATTACAGGAAACCTGTGGTCAAATATAGCTGCCACTTTGTTCCCACCAGATTCTCCTAAAGCTCCCCACGTTTGAAGTCTCTAAGCAAAGCGTTTCCCCTCATGATATGTTGTCTGGAAAGGGGGCTGATCTGCCAATGTCACCACACGAACGTGGTCATTGGTTATTGAACTCCTCTCCATAGAAAAGTGTGTTTTTTTGTTTTTTTGTTTTTTTTTTGGCAGTGCGATCAATCCCTTCAAGTTTCCTTGAGCAGCAGGCAAGAGTATACAAAAAAGACCCAAATACAAAAACAGAATAAAAAAAAAAAAAAAAAAATCCCTCAACTAACTTGTCATCAATACGTCAACGGGTTCTGTGCATCTAAAAAAAAAAAAAAAAAAATCATTTTGCTTTTTTTCATTTTACATGAGTCAGGAATCAATAGCCTGATGTACAAAAATAGAATTTTCATTTTTGTCTATTTACAGTCTTCCACACACAAAAAAAATAATACATCAACTACATATTAAGATATAGTATTGCTCAGTTAAGAGGAGCAGAGGAGAGCATTGAATCTGCCCCTGATAAATCTAACAGTCTGTTTGTTTCTCTTCTTCCTGACCATTATTTTCGACTTTCATTCCTCAGCGCTCTGATGAGTACTGTGTACGTTTAGTCCTTTGGTTGAACGTGTAGTGAATGAAGTCAAATGGTCGGTGGTGGCTGGGATGTGCGGGCTGCTGACCCGTTGGCAGTCTCTTCATAAAATGGACTTCGCGCTGGTGCTGCCGTGTCCGTGAGCCTTTTCGTGGCCGTCCTCGGCGGGTGAAGGCCATATACCATCCCTCATACCGGGCATTCCTCAGCGCGGTGTAGTTGTTCTCCAACACAATCTCAGTGAAGATACAGTCACGGCCTTGTCCATTTTTCTGCAAAACCCACAATCATACAATCATACATTTTATTAAAGACGAGAAATATAAAGCAAAAATATTAACCCCTGTCCCCCTGCATGCAAACTTCCAGACACATGCTAACTCACTGAGCTCTCCTCCCCTCATTCTGTAAATACAGCATATGTTACATACATTACAAATCAGAGGGGCGGTGGGGGGGTGGGGGGGGGGTTGCACAATTTACATGTGTTGCCCATCAAGCTCTGTGGACACAAGTGCATAAATGATCCTAACTACTCATGAAACCCATTATGCACTTGTCTTTATATCATCGTAATTACGGTAAAGCTATGCAATAGTTTCGACCGTTTCGCACATTCATACATATTCAGCGTTTATTTTGCCGTGTGCTATTGTGTGGATGTAAAATGGCTGTCTCAACCTGGCACTTCAGTGGCGTTAACGGGAAAGACAGGTTGAGTGACAAAGAAGGACTGTGTGTAAATGGAGAAGCAAAAAAGGAACTCTGAAGACACAAAGTTGTATTTAAATTATTTCACGTGGAAAAGGCATAACAAACAACAGGAGCAAAATATGTAATTAGCATCTTGTGAAAATGTTGCAAACCATGAAACTTCATTTCGGACACCTAACAGTAAAGGCATTCTGCAATTAAAAGTTTTGAACAATATTACTTTACATATATTTCTTTTTTCTCAGAAACAATGATGGCCTGATGGCTAGCAACTGCCAGTAATTCAAATACTCATATCAGGAAAATTGTTGATTTTCAAAAGGAAATTCAGTGCGCTATGTCTTTACGGTGACTGATCAAAGGATTTGATAATGACCCATAAAGCAGCACAATGAGCTGGACGAGAAGTGGCAGCGCATGTGTTCAGAATGGGTATGATGCGATCTTATGAACAGGTACATCCAAAATACTCTTTCTGCTTTATGTTTTTTTTTTTTTTAATACCCACACGCTGGGGGTGGCACATGCCGTAATTGAGCTATGGGCAGATGGTATACGACGCAGGGTGCTACGTGGTTGGGAAGAGAGGGCAGTTTGTTTATGTGTGTGCTGAGAAGAGAGGGGATGAAACTATGAAATTATTCTTACAATAATATGGCCATACATGATTACCTGATTACTGTTAAATTCCTTGTGTTGTGTATTCAGGGGTCTCATGTTATGAAACAATGCCGCTCGATAAATTGCAAATCCCAACACAACAAAATGTCATTCAAATTGGACATTCGATATTATTGTCGATTGAACCCCACTGCAACGCCTTTAATTTAACTCGCGTGACCTTTGACATTTGACCGAAGCTCCAACAACAGTGCAACTTCTCACCTTGCCAATGAGCTTCCCCCTCTTGTTCATGCAGATGTAGAGCCCAGTCTCAGCTCCCTTGATACGCACACGGCTCCCAAATGTGTCTGTCTCTACAATTAGTTTGGCTGAGAAAGAAAACATTGCCATTAGCAAATGTAAGTCTGTTCACACATTGTAATGACAGCGTATTAGTCATGACTGAAAATGCTTTAGTTATGCAATGCCTCTGTCCGCATATGGGTTGTTTTCATGGAATTTGATCAGTAACGGTAAAGAGATGGCTCCCTTTGTAGCATGTTTTCTGAAGATGCTAATTAACATTTTTTGATCCAGTATATAGGATTTTTCCCAACGTTGCTTCATGTGCCTTTCCCGTGAAAATGAACACCTTTGTTTCTTCGGAGTTGTTTTTTTTTTAGTTCTTTTACACACAGTCCTTTTATGCCACTCAAGGTTTTCTTTCCCGTTAATGCCGCTGGACAGCGCCTCGTTATTTTGTGGCAATACACCATAGGGAGCTGTGAGCAGCCATTTTGCATCCACACAATAGCAAACTGCAAAATAAATGGTGTGATTCTCTTTCGTGTCAACTCTTGCATGTCTTTACCGTTATTATGATTGTATAAAGACAAGAGTGCAATGGGTTTAATAAGTACTTAGGATCATTTATGCACTTGTATCCAGTAAATTGTGCCACACACGCAATTTTTTTATAAAGCTCTTTATGTCTTTCCCGTTATGCACTTTTGTCTTTATGGTTTTATATATATATATATATATATATATAGATAGATAGATAGATAGATAGATAGATAGATAGATAGATAGATAGATAGATAGATAGATAGATAAACCATGATATAATAATTAATAACAATAACTTTTTAAAAATAAGACTTTTAGCATGGGAGACATTTACCCTGATAAAACCAAGGCGGCATAACAAATATATATATATTCATTATTAAATTACTATTTAAAAAAAAAACAAAAAACAAATGTCTTTACTTTTGTTCATCAAATTACATGGAAAAGACCCATATTTTCATCTGACCTCTGACCTCTATGAATGGGTCAACAAGATTGTATGAACAGTGTGTGTACATGTACATCAGAAAACAGAAAAGCCCTTTCAAGTATTTCGTTCTCCGCTCTGTCCACACATATAGCACAAGAACCTGCGGAATCATTCCCATGGATTTATGCACCCTGAAATTCTTTCAAAATGATATAACCAGGTGACCGTGGAGTCTTTGAAAGTTAAGGAGGCAAGGCCCATCATCCCCATCAAAAATTTATTTTCAAATAAATCTGCATCGGCCTCTCACATGAAGCTTCACATTTATCTCTATATCCCCCCCAAAAAGTGCTGTAATGCTCAGGAATTATGGGCTTGCCCTCGTCTGGATTGCTTTTCAGGAAGAGAAGAAAAAAAAAGAGAGAAAAAAAAGGGCCTGGATTTATGAAGTTTAGTGAATTTGCAGAGAAATAGATATGTTAACAGGCCATTTTTTAGTTTTCTACACACACGGAAATTTGAAAAGAATTGCGTCATCGTAAGCATCCCCCAAATTTGAGCAAATCCAGTTTGTCTTGAAGCGCTATTCCATGACGATTACTGAAGTACTGTTCAACACAGTTGAAGTGAATACAAATCGATTACGCATGCGTTTCTTCCTGATGGCATCCCAATTAGTTTGTGGCCACAAAGATACACCATGAATTTCTTTTGCATTGCAAAAAATAAAATAAAATTATTAGGGTACATAGTGTTTAATTAAAAATTCTGTATAATTCAACATTCAGATTTAGTAAATGAGTTAGCTTACCCTAACCCCAAACAGCAACAAAAACTTAAGCCAATTTAGATTCAGAAGATTTTTTTTGGAGTGCAACTGTGCAGGACATATTTTTTTTTTTTGGGGAGGTCGAAGTATCGCTTTTAATGGTTCTTCCAGACCGACATAATCTCTGGAGGATGTCCAGCCACAGTCACAAGGGCAGCTCGTGAGCTCCGTGTCTTTCCGAAACTGCACCAGTCCAAACGCTGCAAAAAAAAACCAAAAAAAAAAACCTATTGCGACCTGAAATCGTCGCTTGGTGTTCAATGATTGGTGAAATTCTAAAAGAATTAGCCGGCTCAATGAATAACAGATGGCAGGTGGTCGTAAGGTGCCGTTAAATGTTGGCATTTTACTTGCAGATTTCAAAATACAATTTAAAATGCCAAGTGCAACATTTATACTGCCGCTCCGCATTTTTGTTTTGTTTTGTTTGTTCTATTTTTTTTTTTTTTTTTTTTAATAAAGTATGAAAGGAATGACAAAGTGTACTGTAAAAAAAATAAAATAATAATAAATCAAATGATATTCCATTTTGTTGGTTAATTTGGACGAGCTATAATCAAATAAGAAATCCAAATGGAAAATTGTCCATTTTCCCCCCACTGGAAATGAAATGATATTTTAGAAGACACGGGGGATGCGTTGATAGACTACACAGGGTCTTACCGTGCGCATCTCCATCTTCGGCCATGGCGTTGATCTTCTTGTTGGGCAGAACCTGCACATGCTTGCCGCTGGTCCGACTGTACAGCTGGTAGATCCGGATCAACCTGCGGCTCACGCGGTCTGTCACTTTGCTCTGCTCGCTCACATGCTGCGTGAAATTAGGCGGGGACTGATTGGTTACCTGTCAGAAATTCAGATATCACAATCAGTACGCGCACGTGCGTACACGTACATGTCGAACCTGAACGCCTATCAAACTTGAGGCGAATCGCTTATGGGTCGACATGTAGGCATCGTTTAAGAAGCTTAAAAAAACAACAACAACAAAAGCACGATGCTTGTTTGCAATTCAGTTTCCTCCCAAATTGAGGGGCGTCTGTGCGTAAAACTATTTCCACCGTTCGATCGAGGCCACTATTGGACGGATGGCCGACTTTCGATTTATTCCTCTCCACCTGTCACAGTCCGCTGCGAGGGAAGGAGGGCAAGATTGTTCTCAGAGGACGCGAACACGCGCGCATCCCGACGGGCCCGCGGAGCGCCGGATGATGGCCATCTGATAAATATATCTTTATCTATCTATATATATATATATATATATATATATAAAATGCCGCGTTCATGTTCGAACCTTATCAGATGATTTCTCGGAACTGAAATGATGAAATCCCTCGGCCGATATGATTGATATCATGGAAAAGGAAATGCGCAACTTACCTGAGCGTAGGTGAAGAATGCGAATAAGTGTATAAACCTGGAAAGCGGAAGAAAATATCACAAATCAGACTTCATCAATATTGATGGGGGGCTGGGAAACAAACAAACAAACAAAAATGAAGAGGAGAGGTACTCACACGTAGCTCCATCTCGATGTGAATCGCATGTTGGATGGAGGGGAGAATCTCTTCCACGAAATTGAAAGACTGGGATTTTTTTAGCCGTCAGTCCAGCTGTGGAAACGCGATGCACGGGAGAGCCGAATGATTTGATGGGAATCCACAACAAGTCAGAGGTCCTGCAGTGTCGTTTTTGACCATATCAACGTCAAACGGACAGAGTCCGCTCCTGGGCGCACCTTCGAGTTAATGCTGATTAGTGGATAATATTGGCAAAACTCTTAGGCGCGCTTGCAAAAGCCGACGTGCGCGTTGAATTGTTGCAAAAGGCACTGCATGGTGGAGTTGATGTATTTTTAAATTGTTTTTTTTGTTGTTTTTTTTTGTGAGAAATTGTCCGACTTTCACCCCCCCTCCCTCCCTCCCTCCCTCCCTCCCTCCCCCCCCCCCTCCCCGTGCGGTCCGCCCAGCGTCCAGGTGTGAGTGATCCTGCGCAGGCTCGGTCCCGTCACTGGCTCGGGAGAGGTCCGAAAACCCTGGCCCGCTTGGCTGTGGTAAAACTGCAGACAGGACGCTCCTTCGCCGCACTCTCCGCTTCCATCCCACGCCGCTGTCAAAGCGTCTCACTTGGCCCGACTCCCGGTTAAAATGTCAGGCCGCTCTCCAAAGAACAAGCCCCCTTTTTCTGCAGAACAAAAGCGGACACCCCCACACTCTCCTCCAACACCCCTCCCTCCACCACCACCCACCCCCCTCCCACCTCCCACCCACTTTGACTTGAGACACCTCTTCACCTGAGAGAAGTGCCCAACTCCTGGGGGCAGTGGCGGTCTGCCAGTGCAAACCCCACCACTGTCTGCATAGCAGAATCAACTCGAATCAGGCCGTCCACAATTTGGCATTTATAAGCAATGCGCCCTGCTGAGCTTCAACACCCTCCCTTGCTCTTCCAGGTTCGGGATGTTGATACGCTCCCCCGTTTTTTTTTTTTTGTGTATTGACAGCGCAAAGTGTCAGACATATTAAAAGGATTACAAACGATTAGACTCCCCCCCCCCCCCTCCCTTCATTTGTCTAAAAGCATCTCGAACAGAAGATACTAACAACCTCGCGAGGCGTTTGCTGAACAAACCTTTCATCTGCAACAATAAACCGCGCGCGGGAAATCTAAGATGCTAGATGCCAGTGTATAATATTATAATAATATAATATTAGGAGAAAAATCCGTGCATATACACCTGAAGCACTGAGAGAAGGGGGGACAAAAATGAATATACTTCATTCGGACGTGTACATCGGTTGCACGTGATTCAAATATTATTTTCAAGGAGAACAGAGTGAAATGATCACGTTTCAGTCAGGTGCAAACCATGTAAATGATCAAATTAAGTACTTTTTTTTTTCTTTTTTTTTTTTTCTTCAGGACTGGAAATAAAGTGCTTAATTTTCAGTGACTAAATGATTCAAAAGTGGTGGTAATGAGATTCATTCATCAAATAATACGTTAGTTTAAACAACGTGTTGAATTTACATAAATTCAAAGGACTTGATGCAAATGATATTTTGTAACGGTAAAAGGCTCGTCGTTTTTCTAATTAACTAATAGTCACCGGACGAGACCATTATTGAGGCTTGATTGAGCGGTTGGGTCACTTCATTAGACAGGGCACTTCATCTGTATCGGTGAAACTAAGCGCACGACCAAATAGACATCATTTATCAGTGAAGTCAGCCTAAAGACTTGAAAGTGGTCCTGGTGGATCCGGATTAAAAATGGCGAGCTCCGTGAAAGCTGTCAGCAATCAGCGACGGAATCAGTTAGCACACACAAGAGGACGCTACTGTCTGATCACATTGGTGGCATTTGATTGATTGGCGCGGCGAAAGCAACCGTGTCTCAAATCACTTCTTTGCAGGACTGTTCCACCGGGGGTGTCTGATGCAGGGCCACGCCACCAGTGGGGGCTGGCGAGAATAGAAGTGGATTTGGTTGTGCCCTTGTGGGGAGGACGGTGCCAAGCCAGTCACGATACAGTGTGCACATGTTTATGTATGTTGATAGAGACATTGACAGCGTCATTAAAAATCACACACAAACCCACAACACTCTTGTCTTTATCCAATAGTAATAACAGTGAGGGGATGCAATAGTTCCAACATGTTCACAAATTCATAAAATATTCCTTTAAAATATTTGTTTTCTTCTTGGAAAACAATGGACCTTTTGATGGATCATAACTGCCAATTGCCCAAATACTGTACTCATATCAGTAAAATGAATGGATTTTTCGGAAGGAAATTCAGTGGGTCGTGAAATGTATCATTATTGATCAAATGATATGACAATGACCCATATGCAGCGGTACAGTATTGTATGTGTCTCGGACAGCGTGGTACAAGTTAAACCTCAGTGTGAGACATGAGGTGGGGCAGTGCGTGGCAGAGTCAATTTAAGACTCAAACTGTGTGTGTGTGTTTGTGCGTGTGTTTGTGTGTGTGTGTGTGTGTGTCTGTGTGTGCACGCGCGTGCGCATGTGTGTGTGTGAGGAGCAGCAGGTAGCTGCCACTCTGTAGCCTTGCTCAGGGACTGGCTGCCCTCCCCTTAACCCCCAGAGCCCCGCATCCATCAGCAGCCCGGCAGGGGGGCAAATACCCTTCCCCCTCTGCTACTGCTCTCCGGCTACTTTATGGTCTCTCCACACATGACCAGCTACCACCGGCAGAGTTATGGAAATCAATTATTGATTTATTCATATTTGACAGACAAAACATAAAACAAAGAATCAGCTGCCATTCAGTGATGTTTCTATAGAAGCGGTAGTGACAAATATAATGTACTTTGCATAGATAATGGTAGATCATGTTATTTTGGGGAGCGGAATTAGGAACCTAGGCATCTTTATATTTTGATGAAATATCTATGCTAAGGCCCACCGTTTATCACGGGCTTTGAGTTGCATTAAAGGATAGTATCAGTTACAAATCAATCAACAGCTTATTCAATATGAAATATTGTTTAGGAATATTGTAAATATTGTTCCGTGCAGAAGGATACATTAAAAGTACATGAATAGGGGTGAACTGTAAAGGATTGAGGAAAATACCAAGAATCATCATCATCATCATCCATATTCCAGTCTCACCGATTAAACGTAGGTTGATCGAAGACTCTAAATTGCCCGTAGGTGTGAATGTGAGTGCCAATGGTGGTTTGTTTCTATGTGCCCTGCGATTGGCTGGCGACCGGTTCTGGGTGTACCCCGCCTCCCGCCCGAAGATAGCTGGGATAGGCTCCAGCAGCCCGCGACCTTTGTGAGGATAAAATGGAAAATTGATATACATATATATATATATATATATATATATATATATAAATAAATAAATAAATATATATATAGACATGTTCACTTTCACATCGACTTACCTGAAAACTGAGTAGTGATGATCATCCGTATAAACCATTGCTTTGTTTTGGTCAGGTGTCTTTTCTTTTATGTCCCTTTCCTACTATGCAGGTAGGAAATCGAAAACTGAATCGATAACCTTTTTTTTTTTTTTTTTTTTTTTTTTAATGAAAACAAAACCCCTAGTTTTAACAAAGCGAACCCAGTAAAATGAACCCAGAAATACAGACTGCATTTCAATGGGGCTGTACAATTCAATATCGGGCTTTGCTGCCATCGTTTTCATTTGCTACCTACATATCCCTCTTGCTTCATACCAATATGCCATCTGCCACCTCCCTCTGTTCTTGCTCCCTCTCACACTGTCCTGCTCTATACTATGCTGCCTCCTTTACATAAGGATTGTACAGCGTCACCCATCCGACTGTTATACAGTATTGCCTTGCTTCTCTCAGGAACCTCAGAATATTACTTTTTGCCAAACCGATCAGAAGTACATTTACATTGTGTAAACAGCGAATCGGAATGGTGTTGGGCTGCGCTCTCTCTGCACATGCTCCTGTCTTGACGTAAATGCGCTGTGTGAAAACATGGCGGCTTCCTACCAGAGCTGGTCTGCAATGGAGATGTTTTCAACTATTTGTAACTGGTATTTATCAAGCTGTTGCTTTAAATAAAGTGGAAAAACAAACGCAGCTACGGTGCTAAATAGGTGACTGTCCTGCATCTTGATAAATCAAGTGATGTTTACATGGATCTGCGCATGTCACACGTCTGTAAAAACAGACGTGTGACATGCTTAAATGAATTGACTCATGTAAACGTCAGATCAAATAGATCGTGTCCCACGTCAACAGTTGACCAGAGCTCTTCAATCATGTCAACAGTTGACCAGAGATTTTCATTCGGAATGATTTCAAGTGGAGGGACAAAAAAATGTCGGCATGTAAACCTGGCTATTGATTGATCAAATATCAACAAATCATTCAGAAAAATCTGATCACCTCTCTCTCATGAGATCCTTACCTCTAGTTTTCCCAAAACACTTTTTTTGTCATATACAGCGGCTGAAATAAACATTTAACAGGTCACCATTTTTATCATTCAATATATTTCCAAAGGTGCTATTGACATGAAAATTTCACCAGATGTTGGGAACAAGCCAAGTAATCCATATATACAAAGAAAGTAGAACAAATAAGCTCAGAAAATTAAGTTGTGCGTGATAGTGTGAAATGACACAGGGGAAAAGTATTGTACACGCCAACTCGTAATTATTTAATGCTTTATACAAAAGCCTTTGTTTGCAATGACAGCTTCAAGACACCGCCTGTATGGAGAAACTAGTCGCATGCATTGCTCTGTTGTGATTTTGGCCCATCCATCCACACAAGAAGTCTTCAAATCTTGACGGTTCCGCGGGCTTCTTTTACGGACCTTAAGTTTCAGTTATTTCCATAGATTTTTCATTGGATTCAAGTCAGCTGATTGGCTCGGCCATTCTAGCAACTTCATTATTATTATTATTTTTTGAAACCAATTGAGAGTTTCCTCGGCAGTATGTTCGAGATCATGATCCTGCTGAAATGTCCACCGTCCGTTCATTCCCATCATCCTCATCGATGGCAGCAGATTTTTGTCAAGCATGTCGTGGTACATTTGCCCATTCATCCTTCTTACAATAATGTGACGTTTACCCGGACCATTTGCTGAAAAGCAGCCCCATCATGTCCCCACCTCCGAACTTCACTGTTGGTATGGTGTTTTTAGGGTGATCTCATCAGACCAGGCTACAGTCTCCTAGTATTTATCTGGCTTGTTCAAATGTTGTTTGGCAAACTTTAAAAAAGCTTGGACATGCTTTTTTCCCCCCTGCAATGTGGTCTTGAGTGCTGAGCGTGCATACAGGCCATAGTGGAATACATTACACACTGTTTTCCTTGTGATGACAGTAGCTGCAAATTCCAGAGGCCTCATGTACCAAGATGGATTTCCTACTGAAACTCGGCGTATGCTCAAATCCCAAAAATGTCGTAGGCACAAAAATATCCAGATGTATGAATCTGTGTGTACGCATGTATCCAAGCACATTTCCATCGTCGATCCCAATCAACATAGAATTGAGCGCACATGTTGGAGTAGCCAGCCCCTCCCTGTCCATGCCCACATTTAAATATGCAAATCATATTTAATGAACCCTGCACCTACGTTCCCAATCTCCGCATGATCAGAAAAAAAAGAAAATGAGCAAGAAAAAAAGAAATTCTGAATGTGAAGTTGAGACGCTGCTCAATTAGGTGGAGGTG
Organism: Phycodurus eques; assembly: GCF_024500275.1. Lineage (NCBI taxonomy): Eukaryota > Metazoa > Chordata > Actinopteri > Syngnathiformes > Syngnathidae > Phycodurus > Phycodurus eques. The sequence goes on from NC_084535.1 coordinate 26,921,981, forward strand.
TGCAAGAAAATCCTCTTTGGCACGCTGTCCTCTGGCGTTAACAACAAGCGAAAGGGGAGCGAATGAGACAGCATGTGTGCGGCTGTCAATGCTGTGGCGTCGGAACACACGCTGAACTAAGAAAGAAGTGGTCAGACATTAAGGTGGATGTGAAGCGGAGGACAGCTGCCCACCGCCAAAGTGTGGCCAAAACAGGCAGAAGAACCGCCGGGGAGGGCCTCACCCCCTTTGAGGGGAGAGTCGCGGCAATCATGGGTGACCCTGCTCTCTCAGGGGAGGTGGGAGCACATGTGGCTTACTCTGATGACCCCTAAGGTAAATACCATGTATTTTTATAACTCACAACAAATGTGTTCATACAGCAACATTCACTCAGCCCTTTGAGATAAAGGTTCATTGGATAAATGTATGGTATGGTATTTGTCATAAATCTTTTGAATTCAAATAGAAGCATGTCAGCATATAAAAGAGGATATCAAAAACGTTCACTCCTGTTTGATTACTCAATTTATTATTTTAATACACAGGAGAGGACACACAGTCGCAGCCACGCGCTACATGTTGGGGGGATTTGTCCACCGTCCCCAGTGTCTCTGGTGTCACAGACGCCGGGGATTCTTCCACCCTTCCTGGTGTCTCCTCCCAGCATATCTGATGCAATTACGCTCCAACAACCGGCTGCTGCCGCCATCCCAACTGGCCATGTCCTCAACCGTGCACTGATGAAAAGAGTCCTTTGAATTGATTTAATTAGAACATGTACATCGGTTTCCCATAACTAAAATGTGTTAAAATAACAATTTACCCCTCTATTCCTAAAACAATCTGTCATTTTAACACATTTTAATCATGCACAACCAATGTAGATGTTCAAATTAAGTAAATTAAAAGGACTTGTTTTTTCAGTGCATTTGCTGGAGTCACAAGAGGAGATCAATAGGCGGCATAAATGATCGTCTTGATCAATTAATAGGTGTCCTCACAAATATCGGTGATTCATTAAAGACACTGGTTAACAAGTGAATTCTGAATCTTTGCCTCTTTTACATTGTTGAAAATAAATGTTGCCAGCCATTAATTGTTCATCAGTGCTAATTGTTCATGTGTCTTTGATGTGCAGATTTCTTATAACAGTTTCCTAGCATCAACTCTAAGTGTCGCCAAACCACCAACAGCTGTAGAAATGTGCGTACGCCAGCCATGAAGTTGGCGTGAGACACCGTACATTTTCACGGTCATTTCACTCTTGATACATCTAAACTTTGCCGTGAAAAAGAACGTACGCCACATTTTTGTGCATACGCTCCATTTGTACATGAGGCCCCAGGTCTTTTTGAAGCTTTCTGCAGGTAGTCCTCAGTTCTTCTGATTATTTTTTGCACTCCTCTGTCAGAAACCTTTTGCGAGGAGCACCTGATCGAGGATCGATGATTTATGGTGGTATGATTGGCTTTCCACCTACATATTATGGCCCCAACCATGCTCACTGGAACGTTCAGAAGCTTAGATATGCGTCCGTAACCAATGCCATTGTTATGTTTTGCAACAGTTTGTTTGCGATGGTCTTGAGACAGCTCTCTGCTCTTACCCATCATGAGATGTGTCTTGACTCGCACCAATGAGACCTTTTTGTAGGCCATCAATTAGGACTGAACCAGCTGATATTATTTTGCACTGACAAGGCGCTGGATTGCTGTTTGATTATTGATAGATTTTAGGTGTTGTCTTGGCTTTCCATGTCTTTTTTTACCCCCCTTTCTTCATGTGTTCAACACTTTTTCCCTGTGTCATTTCACATTTTTACACACAAATTAATTTCTGAGTTTATTTGTTCTACTTTCTTTGCATGTACGGATTACTTACTTGGGTTGTTCCCAACATTTGGTGAAACTTTCAGGTCAATAGCACCTTTGGAAGTATATTTAGTGAGAGATATGGTGACATGTTAAATACTTATTTCAGCCACTGTATGTTAAACTCTCTCTTTGACCTTACAAGAATATTATTAAAATGATGGTTTTGAAAAAAAAACCCACCCATCTCTGGCCTAATGCCTATGATTTAATTGTATTTATTATTTTAAAACCAGCGACAATAGTACCCAATCAGAGAATGTAGTGACAGGAGATGTGACCCTTTGCTCAGTATTTAGTCGAAGCACCCTTTTGAGCTCATACAGCCATGAGTCTTTTTAGGAATGATGCAACAAGTTTTTCACACCTGTATTTGGAGATCCTCTGCCATTCCTCCTTGCAGATCCTCTCCAGTTCTGGCAGTTTGGATGGTGAACGTTGGTGGACAGCCATTTTCAGGTCTCTTCAGAGATGCTCAATTGGGTTTAAGTCAGGGCTCTGGCTAGGCCACTCAAGAAGAGTCACAGAGTTGTTCTGAAGCCACTCCTTCGTTATTTTAGCTGTGTACTAAGGGTCATTGTCTTGTTGGAAGGTGAACCTTCACCCAGTCAGATGTCCTGAGCACTCTGGAGAAGGTTTTCCTCCAGGATATCACTGTACATGGCCGTATTCATCTTTCCTACGATTGCAACCAGTCGTCCTGTCCTTGCAGCTGAAAAACAACCCCACAGCATGATGCTGCACCACCATGCTTCACTGTTGGGACTGTGTTGGACAGGTGATGAGCAAGCCCTGGTTTTCTCTACACATACCGCTTAGAATTAAGGCCAAAAAGTCAAAAAGTTCTATCTTGGTCTCATCAGACCAGAGAATCTTATTTCTCACCATCTTGGAGTCCTTCAGGTTTTTTTTTTTTTTAGCAAACTCCAATATTTTTTTTGTAACCTTGGCCAGATCTGTGCCTTGCCACAATTCTGTCTCTGAGCTCTTCAGGCAGTTCCTTTGACCGCATGATTCTCAATTGCTCTGGGATGTACTGTGAGCTGGAAGGTCTTATAGAGACAGGTGTGCGGCTTTCCTAATCAATTCCAATCAGTATAATCAAACACAGCTGGACTCCAATGGAGGTGGGGAACCATCTCAAGGGTGATCAGAAGAAATGGACAGCACCCGAGTTAAATATATGAGTGTCACAGCAAAGGGTCTGAATACTTATGGATGTGTGAAATTTCAGTTTTTCTTTTTTAATAAATCTGCAAATAATTCCACAATTCTGTTCTTTTTCTGTCAATACGGGGTGTTTTGTGTACATTAAAGAGGAAAAAGAATTTCAATGATTTTAGCAAATGGCTACAATATAACAAAGACTGAAAAATTTAAGGGGGTCTGAATACTTTCCGTACCCACTGTATATAACGGTGGTGTGTGTCCTACACGCCGACTGCTGCATGGCTGAGCTGGGAAAACCACTGAGTATGCAACGTCACCGTTCTCATTGAGTCGTCAAGTAATTTGATCACCTCTCTTTTATTTTTAATTGATTATACAATCCAAATAATGTAACACTAAACCTTTCATTTACATTTTGGGTAACATTGCGTGCTTGTGGCTGACCCCAGGATGCACTCCGGGGCGATCACAGGCGTGCAGGACACAGCGGTCCCGTCTTCCAGGCCAATTCCAGCGGGCCGTTGACGCTCTCGCGGCTGGCCGAGAAGCACTTTGAGGCGGCCAGGCGAACGTGATGGCTCTATTTTTTTGTCCAAGTTTAATGAGCTGGGGGCATTTCTTTGGGCAGAGTTGGCGAGGGCAGGGACTGAAATGGGGCTAAATAGGGTTGGAGTGCCTCCCCCACAGAGAATGCCACCCTGGGCGGCTGCCCATATCGCCCAAATCAGAAGCGGTCCCTGTTCATTAATATGTTCTCAATTTAATTTGTGCGTCCTCTGCAAACTAATTTTGAATATCCTTAGACCGTGCATATACACAAATAATGAAGGAATGTTTAATGTGGAATTTGTCTCAATTTGGGAAAGATTTGGGTATTTTAAAGTGGCAAAATGTGAAATGTGGGTGAAAAAGTGGAATTTGGATAATGTGAATAGCTTGACTGTGCTGTACACGTAGAAGTAGAAACGGTTCGAATCGGTTGAGAAATGAGGAAACTAGCTCAATTTGTAAACATTTTTAATTTGGGGCTTTTATTGGGACAATTTGTGAAATTTGGGCAATGGGAGTGGTTCACATGTTGACTGGAATGAGCTGAACACGTAGAAGTGGAAACAGTGTGAATCGGTTGAGAAATAAGGAAATTGTAACTAAATCTGTAAACATTTTGAATTTCATGCTTCTATTTTTAAAAAATGTGAAATTTGGGCAATGGGAGTGGTTCACAGTATGGCTTGAATAAGCTGAACACTTTGAAGTTGAAATGGTTTGAATCGGCTGAGAAATATGGTTGGTAAATTTGTAAAAGTTTTGAATTCCAGGCTTTTATTTTGAAAATTTGTGAAATTTGGGTGTGGGAGGGGTTCACAGGATGACGTGAATGAGCTGAACACGACGAAGTTGAAACAATTGTAATCGGTCGAGAAATGTTGAAGGAGGAGGGAATAATGTAGAATAGATCATAATGTGGGTAAAATTGGGGAATGTCAAAAATATATTGTAGTTGGAATGATTTGAATGGTAAAGAAATGTTGAAGCAGGAGGGAATGTAGAATGTCTTCAGGTGGGAACAGTGTGGGTGTTTTAACAAGGTAAAATGTGAAATGTGGGTGAAGAATGTGAAAAATATGTTGTAGTTGGAATGTTTGAATCAGTCAAGAGATGCGGAAGGAGGGAAAACTGTAGAATATGTCGTAATGTGGGGAAAATTTGGGTATATTAAAGGCGGAAAATATAAAATGTGGATGAAAACTGCGGATTTTGAGTAATGAAGAAATGTGGGGAATGTGAAAATATGTTGTCGTTGGAATAGTTTGAATCGGTCAAGAAAGGTGGAAGGAGGCAAAAGTGTAGAATTTGTCTGAATGTGGGAAAAATTTGGGTATTTTAAAGTGCGAAATGTGAAATGTGGATGTAAACTGTATAATTTGTATAATTTTGGAATTGGGGGAATGTGGAAAACATTATGTAGTTGGAATGATTTGAATCGGTCAAGAAATGTTGACGGAGGAAGGAATAAGGTAGAGTGTCTGAAGGTGGGAAAATGTGGGTATTTGAATGTGGAAATATGTGGAATTTGAGTAATCTGGGAATATGGGCAACGTGAAAAATATGTTCTCTTTGGAGTAGCTTGAATCGGTCAAGAAAGGTGGAAGAAGGAGGGAATAGTGTAGAATTTGTCTTAATGTGGGAAAAATGTGGGTGAAAACTGTGGAATTTGAGTAATGTGGGAATTAGGGGAATGTGGAAAATATTTTGTAGTTGGAATGATTTGAATCAGTCAAGAAATGTTGAAAGAGGAAGGAATAATGTATAATGTCTGAATGTGGAAAATTGTGGAATTTGAGTCATGTCGGAATGTGGGGTATATGAAAAATATGTTGTAGTTGGAATGCAATTGGTCAAGAAATGTGGAAGAAGAAAGAAGATAGAATATGGTGGAAGGTTTGTAATGTGGGAATGTGTTTTGAAGTTCTGGATGAGTTGAATGTTTTAAATGTTGTATGGGAAAAATGTGGAACCATTTTGTTGAATGTCTCAAGAGGAAGTGGCTTTAGCAGGGACGCCCAGACTTCCCTCTCCCCAGCTACTTCATCCAGCTCTTCCGCGGGGATCCTGAGGCGTTCCCAGGCCAGCCGAAGGATGTAGTCTCTTCAGTGTGTCCTGGGTCGTCCCCGGGGTCTCCTCCCGGTGGGACGTGCCTGGAACACCTCACCAGGGAGGCGTCCAGGATACATCCGAATCAGATGCCCCAGCCACCTCATCTGGCTCCTCTCAATGTGGAGAGAATCCTCCCGGATGACCGAGCCCTATCTCTAAGGGAGAGTTCGGACACCCTGCAGAGGAAGCTCATTTTGGCCGCTTGTATCCGGGATGTTGTTATTTTGGTTACGACCCACAGCTCGTGACCATAGGTGAAGGTAGAAACGTAGATCGAGCAGTAAATCGAGAGCTTCGCCTTTCGGTTTAGCTCCTTCATTACCACAACGGATCGATATCAAAGTCCGCATCACTGCAGACGCTGCACCGATCCGCCTGTTGATCTCCTGTTCCATTCTTTCCTCACTCGTGAACAAGACCCCAAGATACTTGAACTCCTCCACTTGGGGCAGGATCTCATATTATATATTTCAATGAGAACCCTCAGCCTCCCGTGAGCATTCCTTCTGAGCCCGTGGCCTCCGATCAATCCCACCTCCCGTACAAAGAGCCTCACATTCCTCCGCCCGAGCCCTACTCAGGGGACTTAGGTGCATGCGGCCAATTCCTGTTAAATTGCTCCTTAGTATTCAATCTGCAACCATTGACCTAGCCTACTGAACAATCCAAAGTAACATTTGTCACCAATCTCCTACGCGGTAAAACTACCAAATGGGCAACTGCGCTATGGCATAATTCCTCCCCGGGACTCGCATCATTCGACTCCTTTTAGGCCGGACTTAAAAAGGTCTTCAACCACCCCATTCAGCCACTCGACACCTCCTTACTCTCACTCAGGGCTCTAGTTCTGTGGCGTCCTATTCTGTAGAGTTTAGAATTCTGGCTGGTGAGTGTGGGTGGGATGACGCTGAACTAAGAGATATTTTTTAAGGGGCTTTCTGAGCAGCTCAAGGACGAGGTCGCAGCCAGGGACGGGCCCTCCTCACTCGAGGATTTCATTTCGACATCTATCCGACAAGACAATCACTTACGTGAAAAAGTACGGGAGAGGGCGGTGAGAGCTCGCAGATTATCCTCAGCGGGCACAGCGCCGTCAACTATTCCGCCGCATCCTGAACTCCTGACCGCCTCCTCATCACCCACCACTGCATTGGGTGAGCCCATGGCAAATCGGCAAAACCAGATTAGACCTTCAGGAACGTCAGCGCCGTTTCAACCAACAATTATGTGCTATCTATTGTGGACAACCAGGCCACTTCATTGGCACATGTTCCGTGAGACCAAAAGACCAGCCTCCCCACGAACCAGGAGCGCCGTGGTGAGCCAAACTAACACTTCTCCCAGGTCTCCCTCCCGCATGACTGTTTCCTCATTTATCCTGGGCCCTGATTGCAATACTCCGGTTCCCGCTCTCATCGACTCCAGCGTCAACAATAGTTTTATTCATGAGGGTTTCAGCTCCAACTTCCGCTCGAACCTCACCCTTCTTCAAAAAAAGTCACAGCCCTGGACTGGGGTGACTCATCGCCCAAACAACTCTGTTTTCTCTACTCTTCTCAGGTAATCACAGGGAAACCATCCAGTTTTCTGTCATTCCCTCCCCTGAGACTCCTTGGAATCCCCTGGCTCAAGAAGCACAACCCCGCCATCGACTGGACCCACCTATCGATCACCGGGTGGAGTCCTTTCTGCCATTCTCATTGTCTTCGTTCTGGAATTTCTTCATTTCATTTATTTCTGCCAGCAAACCTCAGCCACCTGCCACACCTGTTGACCTCTCACGCATGCCAGAAGAATACCACGACCTCTCTGTGGTTCTCAGTAAAGATCTTGGCATCTCATCCAACCCCCATCCCACCCCACCGCCCCTATGACTGCGCTATCGATCTCCTGCCGGGAGCCCCTCTCCCCTCCAGGCGTCTCTTCAACCTTTCCTGCCCTGGGAAAAAGGTTATGGAGGACTATATGCGTGACTCCATGGCTTCTGGACTCATCAGGCCCTCTTCTTCCCCCGTGGGGGCTGGCTTCTTCTTTGTTGAGAAGAAAGATATTACTCTCCGCCACTGCATCGATTTCGGTGGACTCAATGACATCACTGTAAAAAATCTATCTCCCCTCCCCTTATTGACCCCTCATTTGAAACCCTCTGCAACGTCCAAATATTCACCAAATTGGATCTATGCAATGCATACCATCTCATCCGCATTAGAGAGGGGGATGAATGGAAAACTGCTTTCAATTCCCCCCTTGGACACTTGGAATACCTGGTAATGCTGTTTGGATTAACCAACGCCCCCGCCGTTTTCCAAACCTTCATCAATGACGTACTCCGTGATATGCTAAACCGGTTCATTTTCGTCTATTTAGTCGACGTCTTCATCTCTCCCGCTCTCCCTAAGAACATCACCATCATGTCTGCTAGGCTAGACTCAGGACAGAAGTGAATATTTGCGAGTAGCAGTATGGTTTCATGCCTAGAAATAGTACCACAGATGCATTATTTGCCTTGAGGATGTTGATGGAAAAGTACAGAGAAGGTCAGAAGGAGCTACATGAGAGGAACTGTGGTACTGCATGCGGAAGTATGGAGTGACAAAGAAGTATGTGAGAATAATACTTGACATGTATGAGGGCAGCAGAACAGTGGTGAGGTGTGCTCGAGGTGTCACAGTGGAGTTGAAGGTGGAGGTGGGACTGCATCATGGATCACCCCTGAGCCCCTTCCTGTTTGCAGTGGTGATGGATAGGACAGATGAGGTTAGACTTTGAATGTTGAATGTTTGTAGATGACATTGTGATCTGCAGTGAAAGCAGGGAGCAGGTGGAGGAACAGTTAGAAAGATGGAGGCATGCACTGGAAAGGAGAGGAATTAAGATTAGCCGAAGTAAAACAGAATATATGTGCATGAATGACAGGGGTGGAGGGGTAGAGTAAGGCTAAAGGGAGAAGAGATAATAAGGGTGGAGGACTTTAAATACTCGGGGTCGACAGTCCAGAGCAATGGTGAGTGTGGTAAAAAAGTGAAGAAACGGGTCCAAGCAGGTTGGAACGGGTGGAGGAAGGTGTCAGGTGTGTTATGTGACAGAAGAGTCTCTGCTGGGATGAAGGGCAAAGTTTATAAGACAGTGGTGAGGCCAGCTATGATGTACAGATTGGAGACAGCGACACTGAAGAGACAACAGGAAGCAGAGCTGGTGGTGGTGGAAATGAAGATGATGAGGTTCGCTCTAGGAGTGACCAGGTTGGATAAAATTTGAAATGAGCTCATCAGAGGAACAGCCAAGTTTCGCACAGTTCGATGGTTTAGACATGTCAGAGGAGAGATAGTGAGTATATAGGTAGGATGATGAGGCTGGAGCCAGACAAGAGAGCTAGAGCAAGACCAAAGAGAAGGTTCATGGATGTAGTGAGGGAAGACATGAGGGCAGTTGGTGTTAGAAATGAGGATGCAGGAGATAGGCTTAAATGGAAAAGAATGACACGCTGTGAGGGCCCCTAACGGGACAAGCCGAAAGGGAAAGAATTGTATGTGTATGTACTATGTGCGTATTCGCTGCTGGCTGGCTGTTTGCAGTGGTCACTCAACAAGCGATCAAGTGTGTACTCGTGCAACCTGAACAGCTTTCGAACCACTCGAATTTCTTAGCTTATCCAAGGCTTCAAAGTTTTTGTATCGACCAAGTATACATGCTACAAATCTCAAATCACATTTCCCAAAATGTACGGTTGACAAACGACCATCAAAAACATCAAAGGTGAGCAAGTTATTCTTTCAAATTCCTACGATAATCTGAATTATATATTTTTTTTGCAAAATGTGATGTATGTTGATCGATTCGAATTGATTTCGAACCCACCGATGGCGTGGTTGCTTGCGATGCTTAATGTATGGGTAATATATTTTCTGTCGCTTCCAATGCTAATTTCATACATTCTATCAACTGCAAAAGCCTCTTTGCTGTGCTATATTTATTCCTTATTATGTATTTTAACACATTATGCAGTGTTTGTTCATTCTCGACTCTTTATTTGTCTTTTTTATGGAAGAGTGCCATATTATCTAATTTAACTTTTAAATCAATTACTTATAATAATTAACATCATTACTAGGCCTATATGTTGCCAGTTTTTGTTGAGCAAGCTTTTCGATTATATCAACCTTTATTAGGTTTAGTTAGGAAAGTTTTGGGACCCACATTCTCCTATTGTTGCCAAGTTAAAAACAATAGAGATTTTCTTATTGTTTAAGAATAACTTCTAAAACACATGCACTCTATACTCCATTTCAATAAGCCGTTTCAAGCCGTGAAGCCGTGAAGTCTACTAGCCTGAGGCTGATCTGCACTGTATTTGCTTATGGAGTAAACTAGTGACTACAACACGGGGATGTTACACTTCCTGTTTTTTACCTAATATGTTCAGCGTGAGAACATGGTATGCCTCTGTACCACACTGAAAAAAATTAGAACGCCAATCTATGTCATTTTGTACTAGCTGTCCGCGACCCACCCAAAAATGACCATTATCGCAAATAAATTAGGACATTGAAAGAATCTGATGTGTGGATAAAAATGTGCTCATAAGGAGTAGTTACATGCACAATTCACAATCCAAGTAACATTCAATATTTTTTTTTGTTGGACTATTTGAAGAAACCAGAAAGTGATTGGAGAGAAGCAACGCAAGCATAAATTGAAAGCTGTACTGCTCACAAAATAGTGTGGCTCATTCGGACAGGGTGAGATACTGTAGTTTTCTCAACCAGCATAACACTTATCAGTACTTATTGGACATTTATCGAGTAAAATGACTTCATGTAAGATCATAGACAAAGACACAATTATGCCTAATTCAATCAGATTGCTCTGGTGTCAGCTCTATTCTGTTTACAGCAAAGCATATTAGCAGAGTAATTAGTACCTATAGGTAGGCGGTGATATATTATCCAGGTCATGCAAATTCTTGGAAGGGATTGCTGTTAGTAGTTATAATACTGACTTGAATATTCATTTGAAAGATCAAAAATAGTAGGCCTACTAAAAATTTTAAATCAAATTAAAGAATAAATTCGTTCATTAGCAGCATACAACTATCTAATTGATTTCCACTTCATTACTTTACGCAAGGGTGGAGAATGGGCCAAGAAATAATTTAATGAATGTGGGTGTGAAATATTTTTCCACACTATTATAAACATAGCAAGATTTTTTGACAGGTCTGGTACCTGGATAAAAAAAAATAAAAAATAAAAAAATAATAAAAAAATAACTATATTACTATTGTTTAGTGACGTTGATGATGAAGTGAATTGGCAGTATATTTTATAAAGGATTAATTGCATGTAATGATTTTCCAGTCTGTGGGTATCATCAAATTCCTGGCAGGGGGGTTGAAGACCACCACAGTGACTCTTTGTCACACACACTCATCTAATTACACACCCAGACCTGCACACTGGTCTCAAATGGAAGCTCTCCTTTGACACATTCATGGAGTCAGAACTGATGTCACAGGGTCATGTTGATACAAAGGTCAGCAAAAAATCTATAGAGAGCTTCACATGTGTTTCACTACTTGAGTTGTTACTTGGTGATGACCTCAGTAGCTGCAGTCCAAGTTCCTGCTTCTTGGACAGAGGCAACAAAATTCACAGTTAGTCAGTGTCCAACTCTCTATTCTCCAAAATTCCATTATGTATGCAACTGAGGTAATGTAGTTCAGCGGGCCAGATGCCGATTAATTCCTAAATAAAGAGGTGTTACTCAATACAGTGATGCCTTGAGATACAAGTTTAATTTGCTCAGCATCCATGCTCTTAACTCAAACACTTTTATCTCAAATCATCTTTCCCCATTGAAATGAATGGAAATGCCACTAATGTCATGGCCCTGTGTTTCAAGTTGTTTTTCTTTGTGTTGCAGTGTCTGGGTGAGCGAAGGTGGGCGTGGACATCGGTGACACACCTCTCATGCATTGTAATCATCAGCCTTTTTAGGGGGCGTCGGAATATTCACTCGTTTTTGTCCCGTGTTTGCCGCCGTTCTGACCACTGTCCAAATTTAGGCTCACTCCGATTATACCACACGGACCGTTTGTCGTGTCTCCCTGCGTTATCTGTTTTCGATTCTCTCTTGTTGTAAGTTCCTTTTAGTTTCGCATGTTTCGCCATCACATGCTCGGCCATTCAATTAAAATTGTTCGGACCTCTAACCTGGAGTCTATTCTTTGCGATCTGCCCTTACGGCATTGCCGATCGTGACAGAATATTCCGACCAGAAATGGATCCCACAAACTCAGACTCTTTTCGCCAAGCGTTGGCAAGTCAGGGACATTTGGTAGGAAGACCAACGAGACATCGTTACACGAGCTCAGGGAGGCAATTACGGCGTTAACGACCCATCTCAGTACACTGAGTTCTCGGGTTGATCAGGTGTGTGCACTTGGATTACCTCCGGTTCTGGCAAAAGCACCCACCACCAACACGGTGGCCGCAGTGCCACCCGTCAGGGAAGCTTGTCTCCCAAATCCACCTCGTTATGCTGGAGAGCCCGGCGGCTGCGGTCAATTTATTTATCAATGTACCCTAGTATTTGACCAACAACCGGTCACGTATGCCCAGGATAAGACAAAGGTGGCTTTTATAATGAGTCTACTTACGGTTCAGCCGGCATCGTGGGCGATGGCGGTCAGCAGCGCCAACCCAGCGTTACGTTCCTCCTTCCCAGCATTCGAATCTGAACTGAGGAGAGTTTTTGATCACCCAGTCAAGGGCAAGGAAGCCGGTAGCCGGTTGTTGGACCTTTCCCAGGGGGACTTGTCAGTAGCCGAATACTCCATTTCGTTCCGCATCCTGGCAGCAGAGAGTGGATTCGGCGATGTGGCGTTGAGCGGCATTTTTCGTCGGGGACTCTGTCCTGCCGTCAAAAATGAGTTGGCGGCCCGGGACGAGACCACTAATTTGGAGGAGTTGATCGGACTAGCCATTAGACTGGGCAATCGACTGAGGGAACGGCAGCGCGAGCAGGCGGCTGAACGGCGCAGTTTTTTGGAGTCCGCTTCCCCGGGACATTCTTCATCCGCCATGGAAGACGCCACCTGTGTTCCCCCATCCACCTCGGCAATTCACAATCCAAGTAACATTCAATATTTTGAATGTTTCTTGGATTACTTGGATCCCTGGCCATGGAGGAGCCGATGCAACTCGGCGGGGGGCGACTGACGGAGACGGAATGTCGGAGACGCATGAGAGCGGGGGCGTGTCTGTACTGCGGCCGACCAGGACACAAGGTATCCACCTGCATGGCGAGACCTTCACGGGGAAGTGACGCTACGCGTTCCAAGCACAGCGGCCAGGTGGTGGTGACAGCGCCTTCTGCCTCCGGAAAGAACGTCTCATTGTGTGAGTATTTTGATGAAGACTTGGTACCCGGTGAATTGAGAACTGGATCGAACAACAGGAGACTGCAATTGGCAAAGTATCGGGATTTGGCGGCAGTGTGAACGTTTCCGCGTTGATTGACTCTGGAGCTGATGAGTGTTTTGTGGACTCCTGTGTGATAGAGACTCTAAATTGTCCACTGTACAGACTTAGCAAACCGAGAAAAGTTCTTGATTTGGATGGGCATCTCCTGGCGGTTACAACACATATTACGGCTCCTCTGTGTTTAAAGCTCTCCGGTAACCACATCGAATCGCGGCGATTTTTTGTAATGCCCTGTCAATCTGCTCCAGTTGTGCTGGGATTAACGTGGTTAAAACTTCATAATCCAGATATTAATTGGGATCAACTACAGATTGTGAATTGGAGCCTATTTTGTCATTCTCATTGTCTGCAGTCTGCCATGTCGACTACCACCCCCCGTGTTCAAGACGAGCACATCGAATTGGCTAAAGTACCGGCTGAGTATCATGATTTGCAACTAGTGTTCAGTAAGGATCGCGCCCAGTCTTTGCCTCCGCATCCTCCATGCGACTGTTCCGTAGAGTGGATTCCCGAGGCTCCACTACCATGTGCGAGGCTGCATCAGATTTCCAAGCCTGAACAAGAGGCATTAAAGAATTATATTTCGACTTCGCTAGCTGCTGGGTTGATTCGTCCCTCATCGTCGCCAGTGGGCGCCGGATTTTTTTTTATCGATAAAAAGGACGGGACCCTGCAACCCTGTGTCGATTTCCGGGGTCTTAACGACGTCACGATAAAAAATAAGTATCCTCTCCCGCTGTTGGACTCAGCGTTTGCCCCTTTGCAGTCTGCAAAGGTGTTCACAAAATTAGATCTGCGAAATGCCTATCACCTGGTGGGGATGAAGGAGGGAGATGAGTGGAAGACGGCGTTTAATACTCCATTAGGTCATTTTGAGTACTTAGTCATGCCTTTTGGACTCACGAATGCTCCCGCTGTGTTTCAGTGTCTTATTAATGATGTGCTCCGGGACATGATAAATGTATTCTGTTTTGTGTACTTGGACGACATTTGAATCTTTTCCCGTGATCAACGTGAACATCGCCAACATGTCCGCATGGTGTTGCAGCGCTTGATGGAAAACCGTCTTTACGTCAAGGCTGAGAAGTGTGAGTTCCATGCGGAGTCGGTACAGTTTTTGGGGTTCATTGTGGAGAAGGGCCAGCTTCGGGCCGATCCAGCCAAGATCCAGGCTGTGGTTGATTGGCCAACTCCAACGTCTAGGAAGCAGTTGCAGAGGTTCTTGGGTTTTGCTAATTTTTATAGGCGTTTTATACGTGATTACAGCCTTAAAGTGGGACCTCTGACAAGACTCACTTCCAATAAAATACCATTTGTATGGACCCCTAAGGTGGAAGTGACTTTTGATCATATTAAACCATTGTTTGTGAAGGCTCCTGTGTTATATCATCCTAATCCTGACCTTCCTTTTGTTGTTGAGGTGGATGCATCTGATTCAGGGGTGGGGGCGGTCCTGTCCCAGGGGTCCCCAGTCGACCAGAGGCTGCACCCCTGCGCCTTCTTCTCTAGGCGCCTGAGCCCTGCAGAGGCCAATTACGATGTGGGAAATAGAGAGCTGCTGGCCATTGTCCTGGCGCTGCAGGAGTGGAGGCATTGGCTGGAGGGTACGAGGGAACCTTTTCAAGTTTTCACCGACCACAAGAACCTGTCTTACCTCCGGACTGCTAAAAGACTCAAACCCCGTCAAGCACGTTGGGCCCTGTTCTTTACCCGTTTCAATTTCATCATCACTTACCGCCCTATGTTGAAGAACGGCAAACCTGATGCCTTGTCTAGGCTGCATGGCCCGGCTACTGTTCAGCCTGTTGTGGAGACCATTCTACCTGGGACCCGGGTGGTGGGAGCGCTTCAGTGGGAAGTTGAGAAGAAGGTGGTGGAGGCGGGGAGGGACGTCCAGGCCCCGGGAGGTGTTCCTGATGGCAAATTGTTTGTTCCGGTCGTTTTACGTCCAGAGGTGTTGAAGTGGGGACACACTTCTAGAGTCGCTTGCCATCCTGGGGTCAGTCGGACACTTTTCCTCATTTCCCAACGGTTCTGGTGGCAGGGACTACGCAGGGACGTTAAAGAATATGTTTCGGCATGCTCAGTGTGTGCCCGTAGCAAGATGTCCCATCGTCCTCCAGCTGGTCTTCTTCGTCCACTGCCCATTCCTTCCCGCCCCTGGTCCCACGTCGCCTTGGACTTCATCACAGGCCTTCCGCTGTCCGGAGGGAACTCGGTCATCCTGAGTGTTGTCGAACAGATTCTCCAAGATGACCCATTTCGTTGCTCTGCCGAAGCTGCCGTCCTCCTTTGAGACTGCTAATCTCCTTGTCGACCATGTCTTCTGAGTTCATGGTATTCCTGCTGATCTGGTGTCGGACAGGGGGCCGCAGTTCGTCTCTCGGGTCTGGAGGTTGTTCTGCAAAGCGCTGGGGGCGTCCTCCAGTCGTTCATCCGGTTTCCACCCGCAGACCAACGGCCAGGCTGAGAGGGCGAATCAAGATGTGGAGGCTGCTCTTCGCTGTGTTTGCCATCAGCACCCTTCCTCGTGGTCTTCTCACCTGCCTTGGGTGGAATATGCGCATAACACCCTCGTTTGCTCTGCCACTGGACGGTCGCCATTCATGACTGCATACGGTTTCCAGCCGCCGATGTTCCCTTCTCAGGAGAGGGAGGTGGTCGTCCCGTCTGTACAGGTCCATCTCCGAAGGGCTCATCAGGTGTGGCGGGATGCAAGGGCGGCCTTGTCCCGTACTGAGGCTCGCAACAGGCAGTTAGCTGATAGTCATCGGATCTCAGCTCCTCCCTACCGTCCTGGTGAGAAGGTCTGGTTGTCCACACGAGATTTGCATTTAGCTGGGGGTTCTAAAAAACTGGGTCCTCGGTATATTGGTCCTTTCGAAATTAACTCTGTTGTTAACCCGGTGGCAGTTAAACTTCGGCTCCCTTCCACCATGAAAGTTCACCCTGTATTCCATGTCTCCTTGCTTAAACCGGTGTCCTCCAGCGGTGCCTCCTCCTCCTCCGCGGGTGGTTGATGGTGAGCCAGTGTACACGGTGGGTGAACTATTGGATTCCAGAAGAAGGGGCAGGGGTGTGCAGTATTTGGTCGACTGGGAGGGTTACGGCCCTGAGGAGCGTTCCTGGGTTCCCCGCTCTTGGATTCTAGATCCGTCCCTTCTCCGGGCCTTCCACACTCTCCACCCGCAGAAGCCGGGTGGTCCGCCAGGGGGCGTCCTTTGAGGGGGGGATACTGTCATGGCCCTGTGTTTCAAGTTGTTTTTCTTTGTGTTGCAGTGTCTGGGTGAGCGAAGGTGGGCATGGACATCGGTGACACACCTGTCATGCATTGTAATCATCAGCCTTTTTAGGGGGCACCGTGACAGTGCGTGGGCGTCGGAATATTCACTCGTTTTTGTCCCGTGTTTGCCGCCGTTCTGAACACTGTCCAAATTTAGGCTCACTCTGATTATACCACACGGACCGTTTGTCGTGTCTCCCTGCGTTATCTGTTTTCGATTCTCTCTTGTTGTAAGTTCCTTTTAGTTTCGCATGTTTTGCCATCACATGCTCGGCCATTCAATTAAAATTTTTCGGACCTCTAACCTGGAGTCTATTCTTTGGGATCTGCCCTTATGGCATTGCCGATCGTGACAACTAATCCGTTCCACCCTCCTCATCTCACCCCAAGAAAAAAAATATTCTTGTTTTTTAATAAGGAAAAGTAGCACCATATATTATTGTATTTAAAAAAAACACGGTGATAAAATAATTAAATAGAATGTGAAGCATTAATCAGTTTGATCTAATGTTTCATCCATCAGTGTGCTGCACCTTCTCGGGTGCCCGCCTCGGCCACCAGAAGGCACTATTGTATACTACAGTCATGAAGACAAACAATACTCTGGCCAACATGGACCCAGCGACACCGAAAGCGTTCAGGGAAGCGCTTGCTCACCAAGGCCCCCACATCGGATGACAGGACAAGATTCTCTGGGAAATCATGAACCCAATAAGCACCCTAACACAGCAAATATCTCTCTTGTCCGCTCAGATGCAACCCCCGCCTCATCGAACCCCCCGTGAGTGTTCCTTCCGAGCTTGCTGCCTCCAACCAACCCCCCCCTCCCTTACAAAGAACCTCAGGTTCCCCCTCCCGGGCAGGAACCTAAATGCCTCTGTAGCCAGTTTTTATTGAACGGTTCACTTGTATTCGATCTGCAGCCGCTAAATTATCCCACCGATAAATCGAAAATTGCCTTCGTCATTAATCTCATGTGCGGAAGAACTGCTAAGTGGGCTACCGCTTTGTGGCATAGTTCCTCACCTGTGTTAGCTTCATTTGATTTGTTTTCGGCCGAACTCAAGAAGGTTTTGACCACCCCGTTAAGGGCAGGGAAGCCTCTCTGCGCCTCCTAGCCCTGACTCAAGCCTCTCAGTCCGTAACTTCATATTCTATTGATTTTAGGGTTCTAGCTGGTGAGTGTGGGTGGGATGAAGCCGCTCTAAAGGGACATTTCGTTCAGGGATTGTCTGAGCAGTTTAAGGACAAGCTTGCAGCTAGGGATGATCCCACCTCACTGGAGGAATTAATCTCTTTCACGATAAAATTGGATAATCAGTTGCGTTAAAGAGTTAGATAGAGAAGGGTTAGAATGTGCAGTGTAGCACCTTCCGCGAGCACAGCCCCTCCAGCAACCCCGCTGCACGCTGAACCCCCTGCTGCCTCCTGGACTCATATTCCCAGTTACTCACCAGACGGCACCGTTCACCCTGCTCATCTCTGTCAATCACGGGGAAAACCTCCAACTATTGATCATCCCCTCCACAGAGACCCCATTAGTCCTTGGAATTCCCTGGCTCAAGAGACACAACCCCACAATCAATTGCACCCAACTGTTGATCTCTGGTTGGAGCCTTTTATGCCACTCCCACTGTCTTCTCTTAGCTGTCCCGACCTCCAGTGAACCCCAGCCACCAGCAGCACCACTCGATCTTTCCCTGAAGAATACCACAACCTCTCTCCGGTTTTTTGGAAAGGATTTGGCCATCTCTCTACCCTGCTGCTGCCCTTATGGCTGCGCCATCAACCTCCTTCCTGGAGCCCCTCTCCCTTCCTGTCGCCTCTTCAACCTTTCCCATCCTGAAAAGAGTGCGATAGAGAGCTATATCCGTGACTCCCTAGCCTCTGGACTCATTCGGCCCTCCTCCTCCCCCTTGGGGGAAGGATACCACCCCTGCATTGACTTCCGTAGACTCAATGATATCACCGTCAAAAACAAAGCCCCGCTGCCCCTCTTTGATCCTTTATTTGAGCCCCTGTGCGACGCTCAGATCTTCACCAAGTTGTCCCTGCGCAACGCCTGTCATCTCATTCGCATTAAAGAGGGGAATGAATGGAAAACAGCCTTCAATACCACCCTAGGACATTTCGAATATCTGGTCATACCCTTTGGGTTAACCAACGCCCCCACAGTTTTTCAAACGTTCATCAACGACATCCTCCGAGACACTTTTAGGGATACATAATTGCTAAAGGACAACTACACCCAGACCCGTCTTAAGATCCAGGCAGCCGTCAACTTCCCCATCCCCTCCACTCGTAAGGAGTTGCAACGCTTCCTGGGTTTCTACCACCGATTCATTCGGGATTACAGCAAAGTGGCCGTTCCGCTCACTAGCCTCACTTCTACCAGTTCCCCGTTTCGTTGGACACCTGCTGATTCCCTATCCGTCAAACGCCTTAAGGAACTGTTCACCAGTGTCCCTATCCTGAGATACCTTTACCCCTCCCTCCAGTTTGTTGTGGAGGCTCATGCCTCGGACACAGGAGCAGGAGCCGTCCTCTCCCAGCAGGACCCCGAGACCCAGAAACTTCACCCCTGTGCCATCTTTTCCCGTCGCCTATCGCTCTCCGAATGTAACTACAATGTGGGATATCGTGAGCTCCTGGCAATTGGGTGCACCTTGGAGGAATGGAGGCACTAGTTGGAGGGGTCCGTGACTCTCTTCATTATCTGGACAGAACACAAAAACCTTGCCTACCTCCGCTCTGCAAAGCATCTGAACCCCGTCAAGCTTGTAGGTCCCTGTTCCTCAGCCGCTTCAATTTCAATCTCTCCTTTCGCCCGGGGTCTCGCAACGGCAAGCCAGATGCCCTCTCTTGCCTCCATTCACCCCCTTCAGCTTTGTGGAACTACACCCCATCCTTTCCCCCTCCTGCTTTGTTGCGGCTGGCACTTGGGAAATTGAACAGATGGTTAAAGAGGCTCAAAGGAGCCAACCTGATCCCAAGACCGGACCTCCAGACTGTCTATTCGTACCTGCCCGCTCGGAAATACTTCAATGGGGACACAACTCCAAACTTACCTGCCATCCCGGAATAACCCGTACCCTCCAATTAATCAAGCAGCACTTCTGGCGGCCCAGCATGACCAGCAAGACCTGAGAGGTCGTCCTGGCCTGCTCCGTATGTGCCCGGGGAAAAGCCTTACATCAGCTCCCAGCTGGCCTGCTGCGCCTCTTACCCATTCCGAGCCGCCCCTGGTTCCACATTACACTGGACTTCATTACAGCCTGAAGGTAACACTGTCATTCTTACCTTACTTAGATTGCTTCTCTAACTGTGTCCACTATGTGCCCCTTCCCAAGTTACCTTCTGCTCTTGAGACCACTAACCTTCTTGTCCTCCACGTATTCAACCTTCACGGAATAACTGTAGACATTGTTTCGGACCGAGGCCCCAAGTTCTCTTCCCAGGTCTGTAAAGAGTTTTGTAAGGCGGTGGGTGCAGCAGGCAGTCTGTCTTCTGGCTACCATCCATAGTCCAACGGCCAGATGCAGCGGGCTAATCAGGATCTGAAGTCTGCTCTTCTCTGTGTAGCAACATGCAAACCTGCCTCCTGGAGTACCTTTCTCCCGTGGGTTGAATATGCCCACAACTCCCTCACCAACTCCTCCACAGGTATTTCTCCCTTCATGGCATGCTATGGTTTCCAACCCCCTATGTTTAAGGAACAGGAGCAACGGGTGGCGGTTCCTTTGGTGAGGGAGCACCGACGACAGATCAATACAATTTGGAAGGACATCAGGACAGCGGTCGAGAAGAACAAGCAGCTGGCCGATCTCCATCGATCCCATGCACCGGAGTACAAATTGGGTCAGTTGGTGTGGCTCTGATCCCGGGACATCCCCCTTCAGACCAAATCACGTAAGCTCACGCTTCGTTGGACCCTTTCCTGTCACCAAAAGATCATCAGCCCCACGTCCGTACAGATAAAGATTTCCCAGTCAATGAAGATCCATCCCATGTTTCACATGACTCTGCTCAAGCCTGTCTCCACCAGGGCTCTTAGTCCTCCGGCCATACCCCCCCCCTCCCCGGGCCATCGACGACCATCCGTGAAGGCAGGATGTTCGTCGTTCTGGTGGACTCGGAGGGTTATGGTCCAGAGGAACGTTCCTGGATCTCCCCATAAGCATTTTAGATGATTCACTCTTTGTGGATTTTTATGCGGCCCACCCTGGGAAGCCTGGAAGTACGCGAGGGGATGTGAATTGAAGGGGGTGTACTGTTATGATCAGTGCCCTGAATCTCCTCTGCGGAATGTGGGCGGCGCCATGTTCCTCTTTCTCCATCCCTCTCCAGCAGTGATCACCTCTTCGCCTGCACACCTGCCTCCTATCTGCAATAATTACAGCCTTGCACTTAAGCTTGCCAGTGTTCCAGCGCCAGAGTATTCTTGCACCTTCGTGGTACACCGGCCGACTCTTTGATCCTACTTTTGTTTGTGGAAAAAGATTACTAGTTGACCTGCGCATGTACTTATCCCCTCGTATTCTCCTCCCCGTCCTCCAGTGCCTTCCCGTGTCTCCTGCTCCGCGGCCTGCCCCAACCACACCGCCAAGCTCCCTCACCTGCTCATCTGGTTTCAAACCGTGACACTTTTTTTTTTAGCATGAAAAATATATGCCTGTGTGTAATATCATATTAAATATATTATGTACTTGTTTCACCGGTTAAACTTTTCTTAAAGTGATATAAAACTGCAACTGTCAATGCTGTCTCATAGCATGCTATCCGTGGCCCAATGGTTCAGATCATCGCCTGCCACTGTGGGTGATGTAGGTTCAAGACCCCGACCGGACCATCCACCAACATCCCTTGGACTCACGGCTGTGGTGTCCTTGAGCAAGACACTGGATACCCTAGGTGCTTCAGCTGCCCCTGCTCCAGTGTGTTCCACTAACAAGTGTGTGTGTGTTCACTGTGATCTCTTAATAACATTTTCCATTTACTTGGTCGTTGTTTGTTAGCATTAAGCTAGCAGACTTTCTTAAAGTAAAGCGGTAGTTGTTTTACATACACAAGCTGTAATTCCTTTTATTTTATGCTTAGTTTGACCATAGTACTGATGCCCGAATAGAGAATGCTCTGGAATCTTCTGACTTCTTTTTAGCTCTGAGTCACCAAAAGACCCTATCCCTTGCATGAGTTTGATCACAAGAGTATTTTATAAACATTAGCTTGATTTGCGCCTCAGTTCTTTTCAGCAGGTCGTCGGCACACTCGCATCCGAAGACAGTGTGCTGTGAGTGGCCACGGCCAGCATAACAAGTCACCCCGGCTGGTTCCTTTGATTGATATATATTTTTTTCTCTTCCTAAATTAATCCACTTTCCAGCCCGACTGCCACACAACTCTCACTGCCTCTGACAAAGCGCCTTGAGCGGACACAGCCTGGCCCTTTGCTCACCATTCTCAACGCCGATTGGTTGTCACAACACGATTTGTGGTAGCCGTTTTTCCTTTCCTTTCCGGAACAAGGAACAAGGAACAAGGAACAAAGCAACAACAATGGAGACCGTGGAACAGTGTCTGCTAGAACAAATTGACCTAGATGACTAGACGATATGTTTAATTATGCTGCAAAATTGATCAAAAAGGCGGCGGCCGTATGTGGAACCAAGGAGAAATTTGAGTACGTCATCACAGCATTTGACTAAAACGGACCAATCACGAGAGATGATCGCCGCGGCATTCTACGCACGGCGACAATTTGTGCCGTGTGTGCGTCACGTGACGCATAGGTGCCGCATAGGGGCTGCGCGGCCCTATGCGTTGGTCACGTGACGCAATGCGGGTGCTGTTGGCCGCTCGAGCGCGGGAGTATAAAGAGGCCTTAAGTCAGCAAGTTGGGAAGGTGCTAAGCCATGTAGTTTTAGGAGTAAGTAGCAAACCTTAAAATCACATCTCAGGTGGACCGTGAGCCAGTGCAAGGTGGCCAATATAGGGGTGATAAAGTATGATCAAATGTTCTAGTCTTGCTGCAGCGTTTTGTAATAACTGCAACCTTTTAATACAAGACATGAGAAGACAAGAAAGCAGTTGTGCGGTGACAGGAGGTCAGTTACTGTATTTCAATGAACATTGTGGGTTTTTCTTTCCTCAACGGAAAGGTACCAACAATTTAGTCTTGCAAGCAATGTAGTTTGAAAATGCAAAGTATATACCATCCAGTAGTGAACTTGTTTCAGTGAAACGATAATGCGTTACTTACATGAACAATAACAACAAAAAAGATCTGATTGCAGAATCAATCCAGAATTTGGAGTATGGTGTATAGTGTAACCTAAAATGGTGGCGCGCCATGACAATGACATTAGTGAGCACATGGGGACTGCAGTCTTCAAATTCCTGAAAGGACAACCACCAAATGGGCCTGGTGTTGAATGGAGCAGCATGTGTACCAAAGCTCCAAGAAATGCAAGCATGTGCACACATACACACACGTACACGCACACACACACACACACACACACACACACACACACACACAAAGTAATAATAACTAATAACTAATATGTACCACATTACTGTAGACTAATTACAATTGGTCAGTCACAGCTATCATTATGTTAGTGACCACCACTGGCTCTTTGCAGCTTCCAGCTGCAAGTTTGCGTTGAGATTAAAAACAGAAAGGGAGTGAGAGACAGAAATAAATTGAAAAACCAGAGGGTGCTGAGGAACAAAAAAAAAAAAGAGAGAAAAGGTTGAAAAGGGATGCATATCATCATGTTCAGAGCTGTTGTGTTTCCCTCTGCCCCCCTCCTTCAAAGAGATACTAGCTGTGATGACTTAACCATATGTCGCTCTTGGGGTTAGAGCTGGAGCACAGTACCTGAATGATGCTTATGACATCTGACATTGGTCTCAGGTAAACTCGCAGATATAGAACTCTCGCCAGGCAGGCCAGTTGATGACAAAGTGGCACTCGACAGTGTTCAAATATGTCTGCACTCATAGAGCTGTCTCTGTCAATCCATATTGTTCCCCCTCAGTGTACCCCCTGCGTCAGTCACTCATATTAATTTAAGAATTTAGTCATGCTCTTTTCATTTTTCATGGGCAGGTATTATTTTGTTCAGCAAGTGTGCTTGGGAAAGGGCACTAAGGGTTTTAAACAAAGTCCACAACTGGTGCCTTCAGTTACAATATTAATTCCTTGAATTGGATCAGTCACATTTTCAATTATTTCCAAGGAGGCCCTCGCATCCAGACAGCACACAACCAGGCAGAGGAATGCTGTACGGCGAGCGCATTATAGATGGTCTGGGAGCTGAGCAGGTTGGGTATGTGACAGTTTAGTGGGGAAAGACAAGGCTGTCAATTGTAGCTGTTATCTCTGCCCCACCCTGGCGGTGGGCCTATCACAGTGGGTGGCGACAGAGAAGGTTACTTATATCTGAGAAGGACTGATAACCCTGAGAACTCACAGAGGCATTCACTGTCCAGCAAGATGGACTGACAGCACATTCACTCCGACTTGCACACCTTATTGCGCATATTGTGAAATATCACAGAAATATTCTATATTGTTACTGTAGAACTACTAAAATGTTTTTGATTGTGCAGAACTGCCTAATACGACATCCTAACCACCACAGCTATCACTCACTACACAAAGATGGCATAGGATTACTATTATTATTATGAAGGGGTATTCAGCCTTTATACACTTTGAGAGCTACTTTTGATTAAATAAAAGCGACTTGTTGTATTTGTAATTGAAAAAGAAAAAGAAAATTCGATAATTGTTTACCATGCTATTCCTGAACTGAACATATGCAGTGTCCATGAAAAAGTATTCTCAAATGCTCTTTTTTTTTTTGCATAATTTCCCTACTGTAATGTTTGAGATCATCAAACAAATGTAAATGTCAGACAAGGATAACCCAAGTAAATATAAAATCCTGTTTTTAAATTGTGACTTTATTTAGCAAGAAAATATATATATATATTCACAGCTATCTGGCGGACGGATGGCCTAAAAGTAATTGCCCCCCTCTTGTTAATTCATGAATTAACTGTGGCTAATCACATTTTCTGGTTCATTTTCACTGACCACACCCAAGCCTGATTGCCTCCAGACCTGTTCAATCAAGAAATCACTTACATAGAACCTGTTTGACAAAATGAAGTCAGCTAAAAGATTTGAAAACGCTGCAACAAAATGCCACGCTCCAAAGAAATTCAAGAACAGACGATAAATTGACATGTATCAGTATGGAAAGGGTTAACAAAGCCATTTCTAAAGCTTTATGATTCTAGAAAACCACAGTGAGAGCCATGGTCCTCAAATGGAGAAATGGAACGGTCAGCCAAGAAAAATTACCCTAAGAACACAGCGAAGACTCATCCAGGAGATCACAAATGAACTCAGGAAAAGAACTACAGGCCTCTCTTGCTTCAGTTAAGGTCAGCGTTTATGACTCAACAATAAGGAAGAGACTGGGCAAAAATGACATCCAAGGCAGAGTTCCAAGGCGAAAACCACTGCTGACCAAAAAGAACATAAAGGCTCAGCTAGCTTTTGCAAAAGAACATCTGATGATTCCCAAAACCTTTGGGAGAATATTCTATGGACTGATGAAACAAAAGTAAAACTTTTTGGAAGGTGTGTGTCTCGTTACATCTGGTGTAAATTTAACCCAGCTTTTAAGAAAAAGAACATCATACAAACAGTCAAACATGGCGGTGTGAGTGTGATGGTCTGAGGCTTTTTCACTCCTTCAGGACCTGGACAACTTGCTGTGATTGATGCAACCATAAAATCTGCTCTTTACCAAAAATCCTGAAGGAGAATATTCGACTTTCCTTCTGCAGCAGGACAATGATCCCAAACACACCAGCAAGTCAACTTCTGAATGGCTTAAAAAAAACAACCTAAATGACGGTTTTGGAGTGGCCTCGTCAAAATGGACTTGAATCTGATTTAAAATGCTTTTGCATGACCCTTAAAGGCTGTTCATGCTCAAAAACCCTCCAGTATAGCTGTAGTAAAACAATTCTGCAATGACGAGAGGGCCAAAGTATCTGCACAGAGATGTGAAAGACTCATTGCCAGTTATAGAAAATATTAGATTTATTGAAGACTGTAACTTACCCATAGGTGTGAATGCTTGTGAATGTGAAAACTATGATCGGAGCGGTTCGCCTGTCTTCCAGATATATTGATTTGCAAGTGTGAAAGTATCTGTTTTCACACAGCTCATGCTATCAGTCGTAGTTTGGAGAGTGAACTCACTTGACCTTCTCAGACCATGTCTTTTCTCTTGTGGGACCTATTACATGGGCTTATCAGTAGACTGAAATAGCATGCAGGGTTCACAGGGAGATTGGTCTTGACACATTTCTCATCTGACCTTACAGATACGTCTCTGTGGTGCTGGTTGTGCGATGGATTTGTAATTTTTTTTTCATTTTATGAATGAGGTGTGATGTTTGGTCCAACATAGTCTGCTTCAACTGGGATCAATTAATTAATTAATATATTTTTTAGCTCTCCTAAAGGTGTTTTTATTGTATGTAGTTTAATATTTTAAGGCTAGTAAGCAATAGGGCTCCGTTTGGTTTGCTGTGTTAAACATTTTTCAGCGATTAAAAAAAAAATATGGTATTGTTATTATTATTATTATTATTATTCATAATAATAATAGTAAACAAATAAAAGGTCCCATATTATCCGTACTGTCCTACTTTTCAGCATGCTCTCATTGGGTTGTACCCAGTTGTACCACACGGGTCACCTGTGGGATGGAGCTATGCTGTCTGGTTCTTGGTTGATAGGGAATTGTGGTACTATTTTGTAACATTGAGTCATGGGCCCTTAGAAGCGTCATCCCGTCTCTGCACCTTCAAAGCTGCTGGTTTAAAAATAACCCAATATGGGTTATTTGGGTAACCATCTGAAGCGCAAGTGACACAATATATTGTCTTATGGGTGTGACCCTGCGTGTTTTCTTTTTAGATTATATATCCCAAATTGGGTTAAATGTGACTTTGCTGTTGGGTTAATACAATGTGACCCAAAAAATTGGTCTAAATCATCCATCCATCCATCCATCCATCCGTTCTCTGTAGCGCTTATCCTCACTAGGGTCACAAGTCTTCTATTAACCTCCCAGGCATGTTTGTGGAATGTGGGGGGAAACTGAAGTACCCGAAGAAAACCCACTCAGGCGCAGGGAGAAAATGCAAACTCCATACAGGAAGGCCTGGGTTTGAACCCACATGTGCTAACCAATTTCCACCATGCTGTTGGTCTAAAATATAATTATATGATGTCATCTGGGTCAAAAGGGATCACTGTTTCTTCTGGAAAAGTATTTTCTAATTAGCATTAAATACATATTAAATAAAATGGTCCAGTCCATAGTAGGAGGTCCCAGTCCCAGGTGAATGAAAAAGTTGGAATCAGAAGCATAAATGGCAAATTCGAGAAGGCGGTTCATGTATGACCCAAAAGTGGTGTACCTGTAACCCAATGTGGTTGATCAAACTCAAACCCAACAGCCTATACCAGACATGTCAAGCTCTGGGCCTGCGGTCCGGAAACAATTTTGTCCGGCCCGCAGGATCAATTTGAAGTCATCGTGACATTGGCCCGCACAATGACATCAGCCAAACATATGCACGTAATTCCATGAGCAGCATCTTCTTATTTGTATGAACTATGGAGTACTCAACCTTGGGGGTGTGGCGATACAACAGCCGGCCACTCAGGTGTAACCGGTGACACTTTTCTGTCGTCATTTTGTTTTATGTTATGGGCAGAGGCATCTCTTGCCCAACAGATGGTATAATAATTTAGTCCAATGTTGGGTAAAACTGACCCAAATTCTTACCCAGTAGTGTCAACCCAACAGTTGAATTATAAAACTCACAAAGCAGTTTTAAGTGTGATACATTTGTCTGATGCTGAATCAACACAAATGTCTACTGAATAGAATCACTTTAGGACAGTATATTTAAAGGTTCAGTTTATCTTTCTTGAAATGTGTGTAATGCATAACAGTGCAATCAAAGTTTTTATGTGTACTGCCAAACACATAGAATTGATTATAATTGCATGAATAAATGTATTTTTTTTCTTTGTTTAAATACTGTATGTAATGATGATTTCAACAGCATAGTGGACTGTATTTATTTCCCTGTTCCTCAGGCATAAATGACTTTTCTCGCAGAGTTTGTGAGTGTGTATGTTGGGGGTGGGAGCAGGCTGTACCAGTTAATTCATCTGATGTGACATGAGGTGGCTCTCTGACAGGAGCTGTCACTGAAATAGCAGGGGGGTCCTTATCAATCAACCCCCCCCGCCCCCCCGACCGCCAATCAAATCCCCCAACTACAGCAACCTGGGCCTGTAATCTACAGAGCTGTCAGCTCGCTCTCTCACTGAATCTAGGTCTACAACCAAAATGACATATGAATTGCTCTTTCTCGCCGGTAGAATAAGTTTTCAACAAAATGGAACATTCTTTGAATCCTGAATTTTGTCTTACATTTACTGTACTTTATACCAATATGGACGTTTAGGTCAGGTGATTCATTTAGCATTCAGAATTAGCTAACGTTGCGTTGTGTGTACAAATATCATTTGTGAATGTTAGCATTTGTTAAGTGTGATCAAACTTCAACTAAATGTATGCCAACTATACTGAGTCTTGAGGTAACCCTTTGCAACAATTAAGGGACTCTTTCGGCAGCCGTGGCCCAATGGTTAAGATCATCGCCTGCCACTGTGGGGGACCTAGGTTCAAGACCCCGACTGGACCATCCACCAACATCCCCCAGACTCACAGCTGTGGTGTCCTTGAGCAAGACACTGATACCCAGAAATGCTCCCCGGGCGCTTCAGCTGCCCCCTGCTCCAGTGTGTTCCACTAACGTGTATGTGGTCACTGTGATGGGTTAAATGCACAGAACAAATTTCGTGTGCATGCATGCATGTTCATGACAATAAAAGATTATTCTTCTTCTCCTTCTTTCTGTTCCGTCGGGGTAAGGAGCTTATGGTTGGATGAAACTGGTGTAGAGGAACCTAATCTGTGCACACAGAGCACTGACCCCATCAAATATATTTTGTAATGAACTCGCACTACGATTAAAAGCCATGCATCCTTGCTTACCATGAGAGTCTCATGTTGTTGTTCTTCTGAATGGGCAACGTTCCCACAGAGACACTCAAAAATATTGTAAGAAGTCTTTCTACAAGTGTGAGGGTTTTTTATAGTACTCAAAATAGGTTTAATTTGATAAAGAATTTATTTGATAAAGAAGGCAGCTAGCGGGCTGGCTAGCTGCACTACACTTCAAACGTTCCTCGCGGTTATTGTATATGCTTCATTTTGGCGCCGAACTGGCAACTTGGCGGGCCACTGTGCGCTACTCAGGCATAGAAAGACTCCCCCAGCCTCCAGGCTTCTCTTTACCGATCTAATGTGAGGCTCGTGGGTGCCCCGCTCCCCGCATGTGAAAGCAGGTGAGCCTGTCTGCCCAACCCGCAGCGAGCGGAGGAAAAACTCAAGTGAACTAACATGTGACTGATGGATGTTCATAGTTGCTCGGGTGTTGCCTTTTAGATTGATTGCTTAAACATTAGATAGGGCTTGTTTTTGGCCTTGGCTTTCACCTCTGAAAACTGCATTTGCTGTTCAGCAAACATGAAGAGCAGAGAGCTGCCGATGGGAGAAAAGCAAACCATTTTGAAGCTGAGAGAAGAGGGAAAATTGCACAAACATTGGGCATAGCCAATACAACAATTTGGAATGTCCTGAAAAAGAAAGAAACTACTGGTGGACTGAGCAACTGACATCAAACAGGTCAGCCAAGGGTATCAACGGCAGTTGATGTCAGAAACATTGTGAGAACTGTGAAGAAACAACCAAAGACAACAGTCAGTGACATCATTGCCAAACTCGATAGGGCAGGGGTGAATGTAGTACAATCTATTGTTCAAAGAATTCGAGAGAACAAATATATAGGCCATACCACAGGATGCAAACCACTCATGAGCAAAAAGAATCAGAAGGCCAGATTGGATTTTGCAGAGAAGTACAGAGATGAGCCACAAAGGTTTTGGACCCAAGTTTTATGGACTGATGAGACCAAAATGAACCTCTACCAAAGTGATGCAAAACCC
Source organism: Phycodurus eques (assembly GCF_024500275.1). Lineage (NCBI taxonomy): Eukaryota > Metazoa > Chordata > Actinopteri > Syngnathiformes > Syngnathidae > Phycodurus > Phycodurus eques. The sequence continues at coordinate 26,951,615 of NC_084535.1, forward strand.
AAAGTGTGGAGAAAGAAAGGATGTGCTTATGATCCAAAACACACAAGCTCATCTGTGAAGCGTGGTGGAAGTAATGTCATGGCTTGGGTTGCATGGCTGCTTCTGGAATGGGCTCACTAGTCTTTATTGATGATGTAAGTCATGATGGTAGCAGCAAAATGAATTCTGAAGTCTTTTTGTCTGGCATTTTACAGAAAAATGCATTCAAACGATTACCTGTATTAATACCATAATACAGGTATCTGTTTTTGCTGCCGTTAAGCCAGCCAATAATACTAGTTTTGTTTAAATTTTGGGACATTTATTGTGGATAAGTTATTTAGAGTAAGCATTTGGGGGTTGATCGGAATGAATTGTGTGATTATCGAAGATTATACAGAGGCAACCTGCCACCAAAAGTTCGCAACAGGCTGACATGCCTTTGATATATTTTTATCATTTCAGTTTTAAAAATGACCTTTATTCATCTGCAATAAGGCTTGATGGACTATAATAGAGTCGGTCAACACTTCTGAAGTTTAAAATATTTCCAATGCTGTCATTTTGGTTGCGTAGTATGTCCTTAAAATAATCCCATAATATTTCAGTGTAAAGTGGAACCTCGATTTGACGGACTAAGGAGGGAGGAGGGGCCGGCCGTTAAATCCGTTAAATTGAAGCACATTTTTTCGTGGCCTAAAAACACCAAGTATAGTACAAGATTATTGTAAGTAAATATTTAAAAAAGCTCAAAGTTGATCCAAATTTAGCTCGCTGGTGCATGGGTGGTGATTTTAAGTACAGGACTCTACTTTATGTCTGTTAAAGTGAATTCCGTTAAATCGAAGTTTTTTTCTCTTTACAGAAAGCGTTAACCATTGTCTCTGTGGTGTGGTGAGCCTCCAAAAATTAATTAACACCGCTGAAATTTGCAATCCACTATCTTATTTCCCTGTTTGATTGGATGCCCGAGGCCAGCGTGCTGTCATCCACCCCCATCTCCATGCCGCTGCAGCTTCGTAAAATTACAGCATATTAACCTACATAAGTAAAGTCCAATTGTTTACATTGAGATTTGCTGTCCATCGTGATAATGCCTAATTGTGTCTAAATTGTGATGGTCCCGGTAATGATGGACAGTAAAGGAAATGTTTACCAACCCCCCCAGCACGCACATCAGTACCACAGAGAGTGAAATGCATGGCCTTTGTAGTACCAGAATGAATATGTAAGGAACATCTCATAAAGAGAATTGAAAGACCCCAAGCTGAGGCAGCTTTTGGTTTGCCTCTCACCACAGTCTCAGCCAGGCTCCCGCACGCACACACTCACACACACACACAAACAGACAAGCATACAGGCTCTTTCAGGAAAAAGACAAGCAGCACTCGGACAAGGGTTTGTAAAGGAAATAGTTGTTAACTGATCAATCACAGAAGACCAATCCATCTATGGCTAACGTCACTGCTATACCTAAACTCCCTGTCTCTCTCTATCTCTCCCTCTTTCTGTTTTTTTCTGTTTTTGTCTCTTCTGCCTTCTCTCTCTCTCTCTCTATATATATATAAGAGATATATTATATATATTGGCTCGCTAATTGACATCGGAGTAGCATCGCAGAATTGACTGACAGGTTTAAAATTGAATAACAACTTTAGGTTGTTGAGCATCATAATCGTCTGCTTGAAAGCCTTTGAACAACTGCCTCTATGCCAACATCATAAACATAACCCGATGGGCTTGACTCGTGCCCGCCTCCATTCCCCCTTTCCTGGGTTTGGCTGCACTAGCCTCATTGTCAAACTGTGGACAAGAACATGGTCTATGAAAGTTGCCCGTATTTCACTTGAAATATGTAATTTTTCTTTGTCTTTTACCTCCTGTCTCTCCTCTTCCTCCTCAACCACTTCTTACGATTACACTCGGCCTGTGTCTCTCAGATTGTCTGTATCCATAGTGAAACTTCAACATCCTATATATAGAATTTCCTCAAATTCAAACGTATTGGTTGAAGATTACATTACTTAATTACATGGGGGGTGACTATGTTCGCTATGGGCCCCAAATGACTAGGTAGCTACGCCCTGGTCGGAGCGAGCGCAGCCGCTGCCGCTCGGCATGTCAACTACAATGGGATTAACGGATCGTGCATTGATCAAGAAGGCAGCTAGCTGGCTATGAGAACTCATGTGAATTGCAGGACACATTGACCATCGACACTTCAAACGCGCTTCTCCGTGATAAATATACATGCTTTAATTCGGCACCAAGTTGCAAGTTGTCCCTCCCAATGCGCCGCTCCCCACAGCCGGGAATGCCCGTGAGCCTACCCTACAGTGGCTGGACGGCGAATTGAAGCATTTTACGAAGTGGGGGGAAAAGTAAACAATTAACAGCCTTCACACATGGCGAAATGAGCATGCTCAATTTAAGTTTTATCAGGAAGGCTTTTGAGTTTTGACGCAGGCAATTTTGTTAAGCCAGCATGGCGAGCGCGGGCAATTTTTGCTTCATCACATCCTGTTTCAAGTAGCCATTGGTGAGATGACAAACGGGACCGCAAACCCTGTGTCAGCTTGTTTGTTTTTTGTCTCCACATGTTCTCGTCAACCTATGAGCTGTCTCCAGCCACTCGTATCTTGTCAGGGTGTGCCTCGTTGTCTCGTCAGTTAGCGTGTATTTAGTTTTCTGGTTTCTTTCAGTCTGTGTCTGTTCATTGATGTTGCTATTGGTCACGTTAATCTAGTCATGTTATCTTTCCTTTTGTGGTGAGTTATTCCCTGTGTGTTTCTTTACTATTCTTTTCTGGACTTTAAGGTTTTTGTGTTTTTAATTCCATTACATTTATTTGCTTTTATTGTTTTTGAAATGAAACACGTTTTTGTGACTCCTGCCTTGTCTCCTTGCTTCCCTGCATTTGCTTCCTCTACATTTGCCAGCTCAGCCAAGCAAACCAGTCTTTGTGACATACAGTATGCCTCGATGTTGCTTTGTAGACAATAATAAACCACTAATCCATCGCTGAATATCTTTATACCAAACTATATGGGTCTGCAGACAACATTAAACCACACAAAGTCAGCTTAATGGCGTTAGAATAAGATAGCAAACAATGTTAGCACCTTCAAAATTACTGAGATACAATGAGACGTTAAAGGTCCCATATTTTGGCAATTTAGACCTCCATGGAGTGGCTTTCTAACATGGACTTAGTATAAAAGTGTCAATTTCATCAAAAAAACCCACCTTGGTTATGTCATACTAGTGTCCAGAAAAGGCCCCTCTGACAGCTACTTCTGTTTGACCCAGTTTTGTATTTGCTTTTCCCGGAGAAAACCCATAAAAGAGAGAAAACCCATAGAAATTCAAGATGGCGCCTACCAGTGTGGCCGCCTCGGTAACGCGCTCTCTAGTATTGTCTTCGTTTTTGTGTTTTTCGTCCGTCTTTGGAGACCTTACACGACTCACTTACACAAGGGGAGACCTGCTAACCATCAAGGAGGCTACTCCGGACTTTCTGTCACCAACTTTCGAAAATCCGCTCAGTTTTTTCCCCGAGTTACTCACCGGAGCGGCGTCCGCGGTTTTCGGCGCATGGATGCGGAAGCGGCGCCACAGAGGAAAACGAGCCGGAATTCAGGTGAAACTCCGCAAGAGAGGACACAGATTGGCCTTCCCGTCGATCCACCTCGCGAATGTACGCTCCCTACCCAACAAAATGGACGAGCTTCATCTTCTGTTAAAGACCAGTAAAGACTTCGGACGTTCCGCGGCCATGTGCTTCACGGAGACCTGGCTTTGCGACGCTGTACCCGATGGCGCCGTCACGCTTCCCGGCTTCAACATTCATCGAGCGGACCGCGACATGGAATCATCGGGGAAAACGAAGGGCGGCGGGATATGCCTCCATATAAACGAAAAATGGTGTACGGACGTCACGGTGCTCAGCACACACTGCAGCCCGCATTTGGAGTCGCTGTTTCTGAACTGTAAACCATTTTACGCGCCACGTGAGTTTGCATCGTTTATACTGGCTGGAGTCTATATCACACCGCAAGCTAACACGAGCGCCGCATTGCTAACGCTCGCCGAACAAGTCAACGAAATTGAAAAAAAACACCCTGACTCACCCCTCATTATTCTCGGGGACTTTAACAAAGCTAAACTCAACCACGAACTCCCTAAATACAAGCAGCACATCGACTGTCCTACCAGGGAAAATAATACTTTAGACCACTGCTACACTACGGTAAAAAACGCATACCGTGCTATACCTCGTGCAGCCCTGGGCTCGTCTGATCACTGCTTAATTCACTTAATACCGACGTACAAGCAAGTACTTAAATGTGCGAAGCCTACAGTGAAAACAGTCAAAAAGTGGACCAATGAAGCAAAGATGGACCTTCAAAGCTGTTTAGACTGCACAGACTGGAGTGTCTTTGAAAATTCAGCTGGCAGCCTGGATGAATATACGGACACTGTCACATCCTATATCAGTTTCTGTGAAGAGGTTTGTGTACCAACAAAATCATTTCGGACATTCAACAACAACAAGCCGTGGTTCACTGCTAAACTTAGGCAGCTTCGCCAAGCTAAGGAAGATGCATATCAGAGCGGGGACAGGGCCCTGTATAATCGAGCTAGAAACCAGCTTACTAAAGAAATTAACATTGCAAAGAGGATCTATGCAGCAAAGTTGGAAAAACAGTTTAGCGCGAACGACTCGAAATCAGTCTGGCGTGCATTCCAATCGCTGACTAATTACAAGCGACGATCCCCCCAAGCTGAGAACAATAGCACACTAGCCAACGACTTGAATACCTTCTATTGCAGATTTGAAAAGGACAGTTTCACTCCACACACCAACCCGGCCGCACCCGCGACCACAACCACACCTCTGACTTCTGCGTTAACCATCCATGAACAGGATGTGAGACGCATCTTCAAACAACAGAAGATTAACAAAGCAACAGGACCGGACCATGTGTCCCCATCCTGCCTCAAAGTCTGCGCGGACCAGCTCGCTCCAGTCTTCACTCAGATCTTTAACAGATCTTTGGAAATGTGCGAAGTTCCATCCTGCTTCAAACGCTCCACCATCATTCCAGTCCCCAAGAAACCTGCAATCTCTAGTCTGAATGACTACAGGCCTGTCGCTTTGACATCTGTGGTCATGAAGTCCTTTGAACGTCTCGTGCTGGACCACCTCAAGAGTGTCACAGGTCCCCTGCTGGACCCCCTGCAGTTTGCCTACCAAGCGAACAGGTCTGCGGATGATGCAGTCAACATGGGACTGCACTTCATCCTAGAACACCTCGACAGTGCAGGGACCTACGCGAGGATCCTGTTCGTGGACTTCAGCTCAGCGTTCAACACCATCATCCCTGAACTCCTTTCAACCAAGCTTCTCCAGCTCAGCGTCTCACCTGCCATCTGCCAGTGGATTTACAGCTTTCTGACGGGCAGGACACAGCAGGTCAGGCTGGGGGAGGCAACCTCATCCACACGCAGCATCAGCACTGGGGCGCCCCAAGGTTGTGTCCTCTCTCCGCTGCTCTTCTCTCTCTACACGAACGACTGCACCTCAGCGAACCCGACTGTCAAGCTCCTGAAGTTTGCAGATGACACCACTGTCATCGGCCTCATCAAGGACGGTGACGAGTCTGCATATCGACAGGAAGCGGAGCGGCTGGAGCTGTGGTGCGGGCGACACAACCTGGAGCTGAACACGCTCAAGACGGTAGAGATGATCGTGGACTTCAGGAGGCATCCTTCGCCACAGCTGCCCCTCACGTTGTCCAGCTGCCTTGTGTCAACCGTCGAGACCTTCAAGTTCCTGGGAATTACAATCTCTCAGGACCTGAAGTGGGCGAACAACATCAACTCCGTCCTCAAAAAGGCCCAGCAGAGGATGTACTTCCTGCGGCTTCTGAGAAAGCACGGCCTGCCACCGGAGCTGCTGAGACAGTTCTACACAGCGGTCATCGAATCGGTCCTGTGTTCTTCCATCACAGTCTGGTTTGGTGCTGCTACAAAAAAGGACAAGCTCCGACTGCAACGGACAATCACAACTGCTGAAAGGATTGTCGGTAACCCCCTACCCACCATTGAGGACTTGCACGCTGCCAGAACTAAGACAAGGGCGTGCAAAATCCTCTCGGACCGTCTGCACCCCGGTCACCAGCTCTTCCAGCTCCTTCCCTCAGGTAGGCGCTACCGATCAACGCTAACTAGAACTAGTAGACATTCCAACAGCTTCTTCCCTCTTGCGATCAACTTCTTAAACACCTAACCTATAATTCCATTACAACAAGCTGGCAATTTTTTGACTTGAGTTCGTTGTCACATTTCTGTGGGGCCAATTATTTATTACTTGTGCACTCACTGTAGTTGTCTCGCCATGCTGCACTATTTGCATATACTGGCCACTCATGCCAGAGTAGCATCTGCTCCATTTGCACACTGATTGAGGAGTATCTGTAACATTTGCACAACCGACATTGTCCCAGATGATCGCACTACTTGTCACTTTAAACCGCATACACTCCTTGAAGTCTCAGCGCCCTTTGCACAATGGTCATTGCACCGGACTATTGCAATATTAGTCGTTCGAACTGCTCTAAGTGCTAGAGGACTCTGCATCTTTTTGCACAATTGTTTTTTGTCAATGTCTTTATGTCCCCAAAGTGTTCTGTAAATTGACTGTTTGTTGTACTAGAGCGGCTCCAACTACCGGAGACAAATTCCTTGTGTGTTTTGGACATACTTGGCAAATAAAGATGATTCTGATTCTGATTCTGATTCTGATATATATATATATATATATATATATATATATATATATATATATATATATATATATATATATATATATATATATATATATATATATATGGGTTTTATATATATATATATATATATATATATATATATATATATATATATATATATATATATATATATATCCCAATTCTGGGAACCGGGGTTCAAATCCCGGGCCCTGCCTGTGCGGAGTTTGCATGTTGAGTCAGCTGGGATAGGCTCCAGGACCCCCACGACCCTAGTGAGGATAAGCGCTAAAGAAAATGGATGGATGAATTTAATCGATAGGTAAAGTGAACACAGCAAACACACATGATGAAGGGAACAATTAGAATAGCAAGGTGCCTTGCTTGAGAGCACCTCAGATGTGAGAGGCTAGGGAAAACAGGGGAAGGAGCAATCTTAACCACTTGGTCAGGCAGACATTGTCAAGACTAGTGAGACACTAATGATTAAAACCAATGATTTGTGTCAATTAACAATAGATATCGATTTATTCTTTTTTTAAATAAAGCCATTAAACAACTTTGATTCTGGACACAAATGTAGTGCCAGCTGGGTCAGTTTTTATTCATTATGCTTGTCATTATGCTTTTAACGTGGTTCTCGAGCTGAAGTTACATAAAACTTGTAAGTCTTCATTTGATTCAATTCAATTAGCTACCAATGACCTCAGAGATAACTTATGGAGACAGAGTGAAACTACTCCTGGGACCGACATTCTTGCTGCGAGGTGAAAGTGCTAACGACTGGACCACTACCCTTGTCCCCAATTCACAACATGAACTACTGTATCCGCTTGCAGTGTATCTGTTTCATTTCAGTTTTATTTAATGCTGCAACAAGACTTGCGCGTTGACTCTGACAACTACAGTATGCTTATTAGCTTGGAATACACTACATCAACGCCTACTGACTCAAACGGTCTGCTGAATGTCCCGATAAGGCAAAATCCAAGCTGCTTATTTCTCCATCTCCACCAATCTCCACCTGTGTATTACTGGGTGTTATATAAATGCATTCCTGTTAATTGAATATTCCTTTGTCAGCCATAGCAGAGTGCTTAATGACAGAGATTTCCACTGCGGGGAAACAAGTTCCTACCCTGAATGCTCCCTTGAGCGACTCCCTGAAACCGTGGTCTGCTCCTCACTGTGTTACTACTATGATGTGTCGATGAAAGTGGAAAGCATCATGACAATAAAGAGGATTATTCGATGATGATTTAGAACTGGTATTATCAATTACAAGCGAAAGAGGTAAGGTTCAAGAAAATATGTAGAAGTGCAGGAACATTTTTCAATTCTTTTTTTCTTTTTTTTATTTCAACACTGCTGATGATAACATTGTACGTTTTGCTTGAAATTGATAGTAACATAAACGACACATGAATGTTGGTTGGTCAAAGAGAGCGAGCCATCTCGATTTGGAAGGTATGAGCATATCAGCTTCAGAATATCACAATATGAATTATTATTCCATCCATTTAATCGCTGTTTTCAGGCTTTAAAGCATTTAGCCACAACACCTCTGAATAAACTACAGTATTGGATTGGCTGGGTCTTGTCATGCGGAAGGCATTACAATGCATGTGATTGATTGAAGTGGAAACATTTAGTAGGCCTACAGTAAGTAAGTAAGTAAAAATTGTGCTGCATATATTACAAGCATTCATCACAATGATGGAACAGTACTGCAGGTCTCGGTTTGTATACATCTGGAGTGGTTTTGGGGTTGATGAGAAACCTGGCCTACCGTAATTACATTTCTTATCAGAATCCTTGTCACAATTCTCAGCTGTTTCTTTTAAAATGTACACGTATCGTTGTGGGTGAGGGTCAAAGTTCCACTTTGATTTTCTAACATTTTCAATGCATTGTCTGCAGTATATACAGTGCTTACCTACATCCATATGTGCTTACCTATGCACTTACTTACTCATTTGTGTGGATGTATGTACTAAATATATCCTGGTTTAAATCCCAATTTGGCTATTATGGTAGCGCCCAGTAACCTTGCTATTGCAGTGTTTTGTATATTTACGGCTGTAAAGGCCATTCACAGGGTTGACAAAAACAACTATAGGTTGACAAGGACCAAACACATGGGCCACAACTGGGAAATGGTTGTATTGTTATTCGTAGAGGCAGACACTCAGGTTTCTCCTTTGAGTGCTGTGTGTGATCCACCATTTCAGGTAGTTGCGAACTGCCGCTACTTGTTAAGGTGAGGGTCTAGTACACAATGAACCACGGTGAGTTACAATGACTTCAAAAAAAAAAAAAGTTTCAAGGTAAACTGCCCATGGACCTTATAAAGGCCCCATGACCATCAAGGCACAGACTCACTAGGCTACTTTGTGTATTGAGCTGTGTATTGGTTATTTGTTGTTTCTGGTTTTCAAGCATCGTAAATGACACGAGCAATGACAAGTCTGTGTCATTTTCTCCAGTAAAAGAAGAGTGCATAGATGAGGGCTGGGGTGAACGACGCTCGTGAGCTGGTGGAGCAATAACGTTGTGATCAAACGGAGAGAAGCTGAGAAGCAGTCTGAAAGTCTGGAAAGACTATTGAAAGGTTTAACTTGAATGAGCTGATATGAAGACATCTGCCCCATTCACCGACCCAACATGCTGCCCCCCAGGCTTGAATTTTATACTGCATCCAGAAACAGACCGATCCAATGCATCGTGAGTGGCCTCTAGCGGCTGTGCTGTTTTGTGCAGATGACTCACTCCACTGTGCCTCCACTCCATCTTTTTAAACTGTAACTGCTTTTACACACGGGTGTTGGGTGTCCCAGGGGGCCCAGAGACTGCGGGTGGGTGGGAGTAATGTGGTTTTATGAACCACTTTGTGTTGCTTTTTGAAGTATGAAAGGTGCTACTGTAAGTAAATAAATGTTTGATAGATTGACTGACGAAAAAAGGGGAACGGGGCTGGGTAATATATGATGCCTTGGTCAAGGGCACCTAGACAGTAGATAGGATGTAGTCTAGCATCTAAACGCAGATAAATTCTGAAATTGAATATTAAGATATGTAATAGATAAAAAAAATGGAAGAGGAACAATAGCAAAAGCAAGACAGTGATCAAACTAGAACTTGCCTTTTCCTTTCAACGTATTTAAATCTATGTACGTGTATCAGCTAATGGATCATTTTGTTGTGGTTTTCATTGTTGTTGTTGTTTAGGAATTTATATAATACTATTCATAAGATAGCAGACATTTTTCTTGTAATTTCCCACCAAGCGCTTTTCATCCATTTTATATTTCACATTTTGATTCCAATCAAATCTCGATTTGGGACTCTGGACATGAAGACAAAATTATGGGAGAGCCGGCCATAACTCACTGGCACATGCATGGAGGGAAGTACAGCTGTTTAAAAAAAAACAAAATGCATGCTTAGCTGCACAGTTACAACATTTAATGGAAATTTGGAAGTTTTAGGTCAGGTAATATAAAGTTAGAGTCTGCTAAAATTAATTAGATATCGTGTGACTTGTCTCCAGAAAGCAGGGGTTAAATCCAACCGCTATAAATCCTCTGGTTATGGATTATGTCTTTCCAAAATGCTTCTTCAAAAATTGCAGTGTATTTCTCAACATTACTTTCTGTATGTACAGCTGAAAACCTCTCGAAGGACTAATAAGCACAATTACGCAGCAAATCCTGTCCAGATCAAAACGATTGTGGTGACAAACTTGGACGACATCATAATCCACGTGTACAGTACAGCAAAATCCCACAAAAGTCCCCTAATATGCCTCAATTTAATAAAGGTGCTATTAATTTGTTAATCATTAACCACCTTACGTTTCCACTTACACCACACACACATCAAAGCCAGGGTGGAAAATGCCATGCATGCACCCTGAGGAATAAAAGGCACCAATCAACATGTGACTTTAATGACGTGGGAGGATAAACGTGAGTAGAGAAGCTCTGAGAAGCCCAGCTCTGGAAATAACACAGATGCTTATTGGCCCTCTAGATTAGCGTACTTTGCATCTTGGCTCATGTCTGTTGCCTTGGGGAAAGACAGCAGTGATTAACATTTTAAAAAGGACTAAAGATTCCAGATCAATTAAATAATCTACTCTCTTTTGACTTTGTTAACTCATGGGTTGAAAAAAAAACCAAACAAAACAAACAAAAAACAACAACATTTGCAATTATGATGGACATCCAACTAGTGATTCAGTATTTCACACATTTGTGCCTACTGAGCAATAGAACATTTGTGAGGTCAGAGGTCAGTGATTTAGTACCAAACCTATCCGAGCACGCCACTATGCACAGTTGACAAGAACAACTTGTACACTGGGGAACAGTTATGCTCCTGGAACAGAAGAGGGCCTAAAACCCTTTCCCACAAAGTACGCTCAAGAGAAGATATTCCAAACCAACACGCTTGGCTGTCCCTTACAACAAGTACAGTATATAAAATAGACAGTAAATATCTGGAAGTGGATCGGTGCTAAAGTGGAAAGAATAGGATGGCTCGGTAAGACATTCTGTCATAAAATACTTCCAGCCTGTAGCAGGAAAGTTCATCATCTTTCTGCCTGGGTATTTACACACGCACCATCAAGAACTCAGAGATAGAGAAGCGGGACAACTGACGAGAGAAACTGAGGGTCACCAGAGGTGATTAGTCATTTGTATTTGAGCCATACTAAATTATTAAATACATGCTCCTTTAAGATTCATTTCCCTTTAAGGTTAATGGAAGACTCTAAATTGCCCGCGACCCTCGTGAGGATAAGTTGGAATGGAAGATGAATGAATGTATGAATGTTATCTTCATCCATCTATCCATTCATTCTCTGTCATGCTTATCCTAACTAGAGTCAAGGGTGTGTTACAGTAGAGGAAACCTATATATATATATATATATATATATATATATATATATATATATATATATATATATATATATATATATATATATATATGTGTGTGTTTTTTTTAAATTAATCTAAGGGCCACACCGAGTGTAGTTTCTCTACCATGTTTAAAATGTAAAAAAAATAAAAATAATAATAATCTAGGCGGCACGGTGGACGACTGGTTAGTGCGTCTGCCTCACAGTTCTGAGGACCGGGGTTCAATCCCCGGTCCCGCCTGTGTGGAGTTTGCATGTTCTCCCCGTGCCTGCGTGGGTTTTCTCCGGGCGCTCCGGTTTCCTCCCACATCCCAAAAACATGCATTAATTGGAGACTCTAAATTGCCAGTAGGTGTGACTGTGAGTGCGAATGGTTGTTTGCTTGTATGTGCCCTGCGATTGGCTGGCAACCAGCTTCAGGGTGTACCCTCAGATAGTTTGGATAGGCTCCAGCACGCCCGCGGCCCTAGTGAGGAGAAGCGGCTCAGAAAATGGATGGATGGATGGATGGCTAATAATCTAGGGGCTACTCCATGTTTAAAATCCTCTACCCCCCAAAAAAAAGATATTTAAAATTTTCAAAACACCAATGTTTGTCCGCGGGCTGCAATTTGCCCATCCCTGATATGGATAACACAAAAACAAATGATTCAAAATCTAACTCGCCATTGCACCATTAAAGGTCAAAGGACAAAGATGTTAAACATTTTCTTGACAACTCTAGAACCCCTTTACAAACCACATCTGTCATTTTGAGTGATTATAAAGTCAGATATACAGCAGTTAAATGGATATATATGATGCAGTTATACGCCTTCTGCTTTTTTGCATCCAGCGCCTTCCGGTCTTTGGCTCTATCCGGCGCTGTGACGTAACACGAGCCAAACAGTCTGTTCATTCAGCGTTATGTGCTATTGTTCCATGATGTTGTTCCCGTCCTTGTATATTTGTTGTCGTATGATTTAACGACATCACGATGGTTTATTGTGTGGTATTTTGTTGTACAAATGGTTCAGACAGTGGCAAGAGTTTTTTTTGGGCTTTCCAAGTGAAAAAGGAATACATGACCAGTGGATAGGGAAAGACAATCGAAGGGAAGAAACATGGTCAGCTATGGGTGCCAAGCAAGAATTCCAAACTCGGTGCTGATCACCGGCCTGTTTTGAGAAAGACTTAGCAGAAAGCATTGGATACAGCGGTAGAGGCTGAAACCAGCTGCAGTGCCATTTTTTTTCTACAGCCATCGGGACCTCAACCGCCAGCAAGAGACCTAAATCTCGCAGCCGCCACAGTGCCGCGGCGAAGTGGCGCAGACAAGAAGTGAGCCTTTCCTTGTATATACCTACGACTCTATTATGGTTACTATGCACTAGATAGTGGGAAAAAATGACCCATGCAGTACTTTTCAGTAGTGTCGTCTGTACTTTTGTCTATATGACAAGCCAACAGACACGACAAAGACTTTTTGTGCGGCGTGTTATAACGCAACTCGAGCGAGGGGTCCACAATATATAGGAATACTGCATACTATGTAAAAGATTGTGCCGTGTTACTGAAACATATATGAATATAAACAATATTGGCACCCCTGGGGTATCATTATTTCAAGCCATGACTGTATAAAAAGACATGCTTTGGACATACCGTCACATCGAGCCAGTGGCCACTCTCTTTTTCTGTTGTACAGCTGCTACTTGGCTGCTCGTCGTCGTCACTGTCAGGTTCCAACCACCTGATTGGCTCAAACGTGTACGGTTTGACGATGCCAAGTTCAGTTGGGTGCTCCTGTACGTCGAAATCCTCCTCATCCTCATATTCCAACACGTTGCTTGCCATTGCGTATAGAGTGTAGCGCGGTGTGTTTGTCAATTGCAACGTCACTTCTGGTAGCCCTTGCGGTGGATAGAGTAACCGCACCCTGGCGTCTTGAGCTTGAGCTTCGGGTATGTTTGGGGAGTGCTCAATACACATAATAGGCGCTACCGATCAATGCAAACTAGAACTAGAATTCCAACAGAACTAGAAACTAGAACGAGAATTCCAACAGCTTCTTCCCTCTTGGAATCAACTTCTTAAAAACGACAAACTCCAAGCCACCAGCCGCAAGGAAGCGAAAATGCTCCTTGCAGGCGGAAAAAAAGGAAAACTGAATTGTTTTCTGCCAATTAATACGATATATTATGTAAATGTTTGTCCGTTGGTGTAATATGGTACGGACACATTAAGGCCGTTGGATAGTCGGTGAGTGGGCCAGATGGCTTCCTTACCGTCAGTGTGAGTCGGCCGCCACGCTATCACTGGCTGTCGGAGCACGGGAGCAGTTAACTTTATCAAAACCTGCAGTATGATGTTTCATGTTCCCGGGGCACGAGACTTACTACATTCCTCAGAAGTGCGAATGAAGAAACACCCATAAGTCTTGGAGAGACCATGCGCTCGGCGAGATATGAGAGGGAATGCCCACACTTCAGGGTTCCTCCACCCAGAGTGCATAAATGGCCAGAAGGTGCGCAAATGATAGAATTAAGTGGACGGCGGAATGGGCGCAGTCAGGAAAGAGCAGAGCTGCGGGCCTTTTCTGACTGAAGCATACGATAGAATATGGCCTTAGGAGAATGACACTTGGTAAGATTTCTTGAAATAAGAAAAATATACTGACTCTCCAGAAGAGAGAAGGACCTTTACAAAAGTGGCGAAATACTCATTCCAAGTACTGCGTTAAGTAAAATTAACTCAAAACTAGTTTGTAATTATTTTTTTTTTGGATGGGTTGTTTCTTATTCAGTGTGAGTGAAAATATATTAAAACGAATCCAACTGAGGTGGCACGGTGGACGACTGGTTAGCCTCCCCAAAACATACATGGTAGGTTAATTGAAGAGTCTCAATTGTCAGTAGGTGTGAATGTGAGTGCGAATGGGTGTTTGTTTCTATGTGCCCTGCGATTGGCTGGCGACCAGTTCAGGGTGTACACCGCCTCTCGCCCAAAGATAGCTGGGATAGGCTCCAGCACACCCATGACCCTAGTAAGGAAAAACAGAACAGAACATGGATGGATGGATGAATCCAATTTAATTAAGATATTTCTTCCCCATTCAAGATTTACTAGTGTGTGTGAATAAAGTTGCCGAACCATGCGTGAAAGTTTAGTGGGGTTCGGCCACATCACTGGGTATTCTGGGGCAGGCATTATGCAGCTGCTAAGTCACCAGGGAACCCTCAGCAATTTGAAGAAAATGACCGGAAGGCCATTGTTTACCTCATCACAACCCACAGTCAGAGTTTCATGAAATAAAATACACATATATCAGTCTTGCCTGACGTAAGCTAAGAGACACACTTGAGTGTCTGCCTGTGTTGCTGTGATCATATCAATACGGGCTGGGCTAAATAAAGTGCAATGTTTAGCTTCATTTATTACAACTATTCATAAAGAGTCCCCCCCGGGAACTGCCCTGAGAATGCCCGATTCCGTCCGATCTCGTAAATTAAGCAGGGTCGGTCCTGGCTAGTACTTGGATGAGAGACCACTAGGAATACCAGGTGCTGAGGTTGGGCAGTCGGCCAATCACCTGCTCCCGTAAAAAACTACGGATTACGGAAACCGCAATTGCGGCTTAATGTGCGTCACGGCACTAAGAGCTTTAAAAAAAAAATCATAAAGAATGCTGCAAAGCATGCTGGGAAGTAGCAGGGCTTCACTGTTGCTACAATACCACCATAGCATATTCATTCATTCATTTTCCGTACCACTTATCCTCACTAGGCTTGCGGGCGTGCCGCAGCCTATCCCAGCTAACTCTTGAGAAGTATCTTCACCATTTGCACAATTCACATTGTCCCAGATTATCGCACTACTCGTCACTTTAAACCTCATATATTTCTTGAAGTCTCTGCGCCATTTGCACTGCACCAGAGTATTGTTCTATTAGTCATTTCAAACTGCTCTAACTGCTGGAGGACTCATCATCATTTTGCAGAATTGTCAAAAAAAATAAAAAATATCATAATTGCACCGGCATTACCACATTACTGGTAACCCTTTAGTGCTAAGTGACTGTTTTTATGTTTTTATGTCTCAAAAGTATTCTCTGTCAATTGACTGTCTGTTGTCGTACTCGAGCAGCTCCAACTACTGGAGACAAATACCTTGGCAAATAAATATGATTCTAATTCTGGTTATCAGGTTAGCACTCAGGGCATTGAATCGTTCACGACTGAACTGTTATGGTTGCCCAAGAAGACGTTTGGACTCTCATCCAAGAGGGTTTCATCAGTTCATGCAACAATGCTTTGTTATGACTTGCTAGCAGCCTATGAAATGACCTGGATAAATGAGAATATTCACAGGCATATCAAGTTTACCATTTGACACCCAATGCATTATTCTGCTAATAGGGAAGTTATCATTGATAGTACAGAACTAACTTCTTACAACATGGCTAATAATGGCATATGTAGTCTACCTGTTCTGTGTAAAAAAAATTCAAACAGATATATATAGGTTTGGTTTTGTCATTGCAGTGTCTGTTTACAGTTGTGTTGTTACAGATCGATATCATCCCCTTTGTCAGCGATTCGGCACACCAACCAGCGACGAGTAAGCGGGCCCTTTGGGGGGTTGCTGACGGCCACACGTCTTTGCATTGTTAAAGCAGTTCATTTTTAAATTGATACGGGCCAATGTCAGCCATCCTCCGGGGGCCCCCTTAAGCTCAGGGCCCTCGGCAATTTCCTACCTACTGTGTTGCGACACCTTTTCTTGGTCCAGCAATATTTTGTAGAATTTGCTCTTTGTTTCTTGTCCCTGTTCTTACTGTTTTGGTATCTTCCTGGTAAACCTATTTGCTCCCTCTTCCCATCACCTACCGAAACCCACATTTTGTTAGTCTTAGCTTTTTGTTGTGGTGCTTTTGTTTGCTTTGTGCCTTGCACCATAGTTTACAGTTATTTTTTTCCCTACCTGTGGTGATGGGCAGATGAAGCCCCATAAATCACTGTGGCTTTCCATCCCATTGCTTCAGCAAGAGGTTCACTAGTCAAGGCCTCATTAAAAGGCTAAATACTGTCCTCTGCTGTTGAAATGGACATATGACAGGCATATTAAATTACTGTACCAGTAGATTCGATTAAATTTTATTGCTGTCCAAGGACTGAGACAATGAAATGTTATTTAGCACCAATATGGAAATGCAAAGAGAGCAGAAGCACAAAATGTGTGTATATGAAGGGAAGTGGAACCCCACTGGTCACACAGGATAGGGACTGGGCCAGACCGCAAATAGTGAAAATCCACTAATAGTTGATGCCTATTATAATTTGAAAAAGCAAATCCAAAGCAAAGCAGATTTATTTATATAGCGTATTTGATACACAAGGTAACTAAAAAGTATTGCTTTCGGCATTGGTTCTACCCCCCAAAATGATAAATTTAAAAAAAAAACATGTAAATTGAGAAAAAATAAAATCAGTGTATAGGTGAATCCGCAGGTGCCAAACTGCCAATATACGGTATATATATATACGGTCCACTGTATAGATAAAGAAATATACGTATACACCGGTACACACTATGAAATAAGATATGAACATGAGCAGCAATATTGCTATTGTACCAGTAGGTTCTGGTTCATACTTAAAATATGGAATGAGTAAGAAACATCCATCCATTTTCCGAGCCGCTTCTCCTCACCAGGGTCGCGGGTGTGCTGGAGCCTATCCCAGCTATCATCGAGCAGGAGGCGGGGTACACCCTGAACTGGTTCCCAGCCAATCGCAGGGCACATTCAAACAGACAACCATTCGCACTCACATTCACACCTACGGGCAATTTAGAGTCTCCAATTCATGCATGTTTTTGGGATGTGGGAGGAAACCGGAGTGCCCGGAGAAAACCCACGCAGGCACGGGGCGAACATGCAAACTCCACACAGGCGGGGCCGGGGATTGAACCCGGCTCCTCAGAACTGTGAGGCTGACGCTCTAACCAGTAGTCCACCGTGCCGCCATGAGTAAGAAACATGATAATGATAATTACAATCAATACTACAGACAAGGCCGGCGAGGTGGATGACTGGTTGCCACATCTGTCTCACAGTTCTGGGGACCGGGGTTCAAATCCCGGTCTACGGATTGCACTTGCTGGCTATACATGTTGCGGCAACAAACATAAATGTACTGTATATCGCCACACGGCTACTGAAAAACGCTACTAGCAAACTACCTCAACACTCAAACTATTCTTCCTTCACGCACTGACAGACTCGTTAACTCGCCAAGTAACTTGAAGCTCACTCCAAACGCCGTCAACACCTGCAAAGCAGCGCGAGGTCTTGAGTGTTTTTATGAGAAAACGACTAAAGGACGTGCACAAACCGAGGCCTCGTTTGTCATGGGTCACGTGACTTTCCGGTAAACAACAAGCTTTGAATTGGGGCTTCATCTGGCACGCCCACATTTGCTTGAGAAACGCTTGTAAGCCTTGTTTCATTTGGCCCATCACTACTTACTGGTTTAGGAGCGCTTCTTGTTCCCCAATGTTTTCTCTTTTATATTTACCAGTTTTATGTTTTCGCTTTAAAAAACAAAAAATACTGTAGAATTATCCGTACGCTCTTCAATGCTCACAGACAGTGTCTCCAACCACCGCAGGGGGTGGGTGGGGATGGGTGGGTGGGTGGTGGTGGCTGGGGGGTGAGTGTGTTCCATTGTTCAACAGTCATCAATAACCCCCTCCCCTCCAGTGCTGTGCAAGTCACGAGAATTGTAACCGGTTTTATGGTGTCAGATGATATAAACCAGGGTTCCTGTGTCTTGGGAAGACAATCTGGTACAGGAGGCAAGAATGTAAGTTTATCAGTTCTCGTGGTTGCCATGGCAACCGGGCCATAGTCACTACAGTAGTGAAGAGACAATGACAACCGAAAATTGTTGGGCTGGCTGAGATTTTCTGTGGTCCAGCGTTGACATATAGTAAATACAAAATTGTTACCAAAGCGCGAGAGAAAATGAACATCAGTGTACTACCCATACTATTTCTGGTATTTCTCAGTGAACTTTATCCTTCATGTCACCTGATCTACCATCATAAGTAAAAACAATCAGTTTACATTGTTTAGTTCATGTATTTCTTTTTAGATAGTAGGATTACATAAAAATGGTATGTGTGTGCACGGCAAATGATAGACATCCCTTCGGTCATACTTTCTTTCTCTACTGTTTCTGATAGGCTGTTCCTGTTGGACAAGTTTTAAAATAATAAGAAAAAATAAATTTCAGGATCATTTCTAAAAATATCCTTTTAATAATATTCAACTTCCAGGTCAGATAGACAGTTTTAATATATTGTATATGACAAAAAGTTTTTAGTTTTTTTTTGGTAATTAAGTAGTCTCATTAAAAACAAGTTGGCATGTTCTCCCAGTGCCTGCATGGGTTTTCTCCGGGCATGTGCCCTGCCAACCAGTTCAGGGTGTAGCCCGCCTCCTGCCCGATGATAGCTGGGATAGGCTCCAGCATGCCTGCGACCCTAGTGAGGAGAAGCGGCTCAGAAAATAGATGGATGGATGGATAAAATTCTTGCACATATTTTCAATAGTCAAACAAAATGAGTAGCACTGTTAAAACAATTTTAGCTTACTTTCGTCCACAGCTTGAAGACAAATCCATATATTTTAATATTTTTTTAATTTTTTAAAAATATCAATAACATGATGTATTAAGCTACACACTATAACTGCATAAAAAGACATAAAATACCACACAAATACTGGGATCCCACATAACTAGTTTATGTTACAATGTGTCATATACAATATTTATTAAAGGGATTAATTTGTGTTTCTGCATTTTTATTTTACACATCCAATGTCACAGAAGCTGATGTCTATTTCAGTAAAGCAATAATTCATAGGTTCAATTCTATGCATACAGTACAGTCAGTTTTAAAAGCTAGGTATGTTTGCTGTCAACATATTTTCTTTTTTTTATATATTTTGCACTTTAAACCTTTGTTAAGGTACAGGGGAAGAGCTCTCGAACTCTAGTGAATGATGTTCTAGGCCTCCATAGCCATTAATCTTCTTCAGCTTCAGCTGATCCACCAGTAGAAGGCACTGGGTCTCTGGAACGGGCTCCTTCTTGGAGAACAACCGGCTTATCTCCATGAATGTCTTGTTTTTGGTCTCTGGTATGACCATGTAGACATAGACGGCCACTGACAGACAAATGCTGGCGAAGATCAAGTAGCAGTAAGACCCAGCTGACATCTAATAGTTGGATGAAACAGAAAACTGAGTGTGAGGGCACACACCTAGTTAAAAACAACAAAACATGAGGTTGCAAAGTAATGCTGTGGTAGGCTCAGTGATGTGATGTAAGTGGTTTTGTAAAATAAGGTCAATTCAGGGTAGTCAAAACTGTCATTGTCATTACAAAAAATATTACATTTACTTGTCTGGAACAAATTGGCGGCACCGTGGTCAACTGGTTAGAGCGTCTGCCTCACAGTTCTGAGGACTGGGGTTCAATCCCCGGCCCCGCCTCTGTGGAGTTTGCATGTTCTCCCCGTGCCTGCGTGGGTTTTCTCCGGGCACTCCGGTTTCGTCCCACATCCCAAAAAACATGCATGGTAGGTTGATTGAAGACTCTAAAATTGCCCGTAGGTGTGAATGTGAGTGCGAATGGTTGTTTGTTTGTATGTGCTCTGCGATTGGCTGGCAACCAGTTTTAGGGTGTACCCCGCCTCCTGCCCGATGATAGCTGGGATTGGCTCCAGCACTCCCGCGACCCTTGTGAGGATAAGCGGCTCAGAAAATGGATGGATGGATGGAACAAATTGTCAGGTCTGCTGTCTCTGTAGACTGACCTTCGTCACCCTTCCTGTGTGTGAGTGTGTGTGTGTGTGTGTGTGTGTGTGTGTGTCCGCGCGTGTGTGTCTGTGTGCATGCGTGACTACGTGTGTGTTTCAGTGTGTTTGGAGTGAACACAGTCATGTTGGAGTCAACCAGCAGCACTGATTAATAGCTGCCTGCTCCTAAGCCAGTTGCACATTGGTAGATAAACAACAATCTTTCGTTAAGTTTGTTAATTCCAGCCTCTTACGTTAATTC